>NC_044197.1:34216676-34368662 GCF_900880675.1 Sparus aurata
TTCATCTTAAACCTGTGAACTGTGGAGAGGAAATTGAGCGAGGATTTTAGTGGGGGCAACTGACACCAACCAGACAGACTGTTGGTCAGACACACTAGGTTAGAGGGTGCTGCTGTTTGGAGACTTATTTCCAGTGGAACAGGCATCACCAAAGCCTTTGTCTCAAGTAGTGGATGAAGAGTTGCAGCATTACAGAGCAGTGCAGAGCCTCTCAGTGGAGTCAAATACACTAGTGTGGTGTAAGGACAATCAGAACCAGCTTCCTCATTTAGCCAAGTTGGCTAAACTTTACCTTGGAATCCCAGCCACATCCATCCCCAGTGAAAGGGTATTTTCCTCTATAGGGGACATATCCACAGCACAGAGAGCAAGTCCCTCACCAGACAATGTGGACATGATGATGTTTCTGAAGAAGAATTTTAAACTCTCTTGAATCCAATCTACTTTGCAACGAGTTTGGTTTTCTTAAGGGGAAGAAGTTGTTCATTTGTATACTTACAAGTTACTTGATCTGTGACGCACAGCAAGTCTGTTACCTCAGTGTGAAAGCTATTTAATTTACTTTGTATATATATATATTTTATAGGTATATTACACTGAACAAAAATATAAACGCAATACTTTTGTTGTTGCTCCCATTCTTCATGAGCTGAACTCAAAGATCTGAAACATTTTCTATATACACAAAAGAACCGTTTTTCTTAAATATTGTTCACAAAATCTGTCTAAATCTGTGTTAGTGAGATTTAGACAGATTTTGACCCCCCCAACCCAAACTAAAAAAATAATAAATCGAGGTTTGTATTGAAAAGCGGGTCCAAAATCGGGATACAAACCAAATCGTGACTTTGGTGTATTGTTAGTTGCAATACTGCTATCATCAGTGTTAATGGTGATATGACTATTTTTTATAAAGTCTGTATATGTCTCGTATATCTAGCCTCTATAGAGAAATGTTCTTACTGCTCTGCAGACATTCAGCCAGCTTCTCCTGATTCATTGTCCTCAGGAAGCACAACGTGATCTTCAGAAATGCCTCTCTGCTGCTCCTCCTCTGCTCTTCATCCTCACCATCGAAAACCTCCTCATCCTTCGTTCGACTTTGAAAACATTCTGGTTTATCTAAACTCAGATCCTTCTTGATCATCTTTAGTTCAGTCTTCACAAAAGTGACAATGTTCTCCTCCAGCAGCTGAAACAAAATAGTATATGCATAACACAGATAAATAAATCATGGAAGAAAATATCAGATCCATGCTGGACAGACTGACAATCTACTGGTCTAATACAAACTATTGGGAACAGAAAAGATCTTAAAGTAGTTGTACATGTACAGACCATAAATATGGAGTCCAGGTGTGTATGATGCGGATAGGAAGACTGATCACTGGAAACCTTTGAGCTCTCCTGGTTGACTCTTTGGAGGATTCAAGAAGAATTAGCTCACATTATACTGTATCTGTCCACACAGAGACAAACACAAGGTAAAGGTCCTTTGAGTTAAAGTGTTGATTACTAACACTAAATCAGATGGTTTCCCCTCACATTAAAGTCAGTTGTAGTGATGATACCACTGTGAATCAACAGTCAAGATTACATTCCTGTGCAGCCTTCATGAGCATACTTCTTCAGGCTACAGGCACAGGTGTTTATCATAGAAGTTGGTATGGCTGTTTCTTTCATACTTCTCTGACATATAATCTTCTTGGCTGCTTCAACACCAAACACATTTTTTTAGCCTTTGTAGAGGTGTTCATTGTCTCCTCTTTGAGTATCAGCAGCCCTTCAGACATCTATAGCACCTTTCTCTAAATAGACAGACATCTTCACAGAGGAAGAATTCCAGTCTGAACATCGAACGTCGTGACACAACTGTCAGTGTTATACGTTCATTTTGTGAATCCATCAGCAGTATCAGCATGAAACCAAATGTGTGTTTCCTCAAACTTCTTCTGATAATCAATTCTGCGTTTGAGAGCAGCTGATCACAGTCTGGCTTTTAACACTGAAACTTGTCTATTTCTTTGGTGACATTACTGTAAACTAGAAAGCATTGCTTTGATGGAGGCATTCATTGAAATCAGCCTTTGTTTGCAGTAAGTATTTCATAGCCTCAATACAATCACTGTTTTAAACTCATGCAGTCATCAGACAGAAGTCAGAACATGAGTGGGAGAAGAATGTTAAACTGTAGTCAAGAATGAAGGACTGGTTATAGCCTACTGGGCAGCTTTCAAATGCAAGAATATAAATGAAGTGAAGAAGATCAATGTTGAAACAAACATATAGGTTAGATAAACAGCAGTAAAAAAAAAGGATCACTGATATTTTTATGTCATTAACAGCTTACCTTTTAGTAGTGAGGGCTCCTTCCTGTTTAAAATCAATGAAATGATCAATTGACTGGTCACTCTTGAAGGACACACAGCTGGGCTCAGGTCCAGGTTCCGCAGAGGCTCGTCTCCCATACAACCTGTTTGAGAGAATAAACACCAGGGACTGAAATTCTCCTTGTAGTCATTAGACACAGACGCTGCTGTAAAAGCTAGCAGCTATCAACAAGAAAAGGATCAACACACTAGAGTTAAAAAAAACATGTGGAGCTGTGTGACTGTGTATCATCAGTTATTTTTTTTTTAAACAATATCTTTATTGATTTTTTTTATTTTATAGAAGAAGACATACAAGAACATATAGCAACAGAGAAGCGTGTAAAATGATACAGAAGTGTACAAACATACATTGTCAGATCAAATTTTTCACTCTATACACACTCCATACAACCGTCCCAACAAAACAAAACAAAAAACATGGCGGTCTGGGGGCCTCACCAATGGAGGCACCAAATCATGAGTCAACAGAAAATGCATTGTCATATAGTCCAGAGAACAGGGGCAGGAGTAACTGGGTCGTGCAGAGGGTGCAGCTATATTGTTTAAAATACCTCCTGTCTGTCTTTAAGAGTGTAGGAAATCTTTTCAAGGGGTAGGCAAGAAGTTAGTTCTCAAAACCACACAGCGATAGAGGGTTTACCAAAGGCTATTGTATACATACTGGGGAATGGGAGATTTAGGGAGTGTGATTCAATATTCTTCCATGTCAAGGGACCATCTGTGATGAAGTAAAACATAAACATTCTTAGCTGTACTGCCCAAAAATACCACAGCAAATTAGGGCACTGTAACCCTCCTGTATCATAGGGTCAGTATAAAAGAGACAGACGAAGTCTAGGGCGTTTTTTTAATTCCATATGAAGTAATTGAACAGTTTTTTTAATTCTTACGAAAAAGTCTGAAGGAGGCAGCAGGGGGATGTTCTGAAATAAATATAAAAGTTTGGGGAGAATGTTCATTTTAAGTATACCAATTCTACCAATCAGAGAGATAGGAAGGCTGGACCATCCCACGATTGATTTTGATATAGATGCCACCATTGGGCTGTAGTTAGCTTTTACTAAAATTTCCAGTTTAGGAACAATTTGAATACCCAAGTATGTAAAGGAATCCCCTGTTCTAAAATGGATCCGACCTCTCCCTTGAGTTAAGAAGCATTATGGAATATTTGGAATTATTGATTTTATAGCCAGACAAATTGCCAAATATCTTAATTAGGTTCAGGAGGGAAGGAATAGATTCATACAAATTTCTAAGGAAAAGAATGACACCATCTGCATAAAGAGCTATTCGGTGATCAGATTCTCTGATGCGTATACCCGTGATTCCACTATGTCCTCTCACAGCAATGGCAACCGGTTTGATTGCAATTATGAAAAGTAAGGGGGACAGAGGGCAACCTTATCCACAGCCTCTTTTAATTTTTATTGGTTTCCAAATGTTGCTGTTTGTAATAATTTCTGCATTTGGATCATTGTACAAAAGTTTAACCCAGTTACAAAAACCCTCCCCCAGGCCAAAGCGTCCAAGGATCTCGAGTAGATATGTCCACTCCACCCTGTCAAAGGCTTTTTCAGCATCTAATGCTAAGTAAATAAATACTATTATTATATTATAAATATTATCCAAATTAAGGCACTCAGAGTAGCGTACCTTGGCTTATCAGGAATCTGCCAAATTTGTCTGATATTACCTTAGTGACATTCAGAGGAATGGACCTATGAATCAAAGTCATGACCCCCCTCGCCTGGGAATTGAAAGGGGCTGAAGAAACTGTCCCCTGCCACCTCCTCCTTATCCTACAGTCCTCCTTCGCTGCCAAATGCATTTCCTGCAGAAAAATAATATTAGACTGTATATCTTTTAATCTTCTCATTACTTGCTTAACTTTTTTGAGTTTTTGCAACCCTCTGCAATTCCAAGAAGTGAGTTAAATTACTACCCCACTGGACATAATAACTAAGAGTGGACTACTCATGATAAAGTCAACAGAAATATCTATAATTCGCCAAAACAGCCATATGCAAGAACCCCTTGAACAACAAACAAAAGAGACCCTGGTGATACTACGAGCAAAGTTTCATGTTGTGTCCAGCCTTCTTAGTGTTTTAAAAATAGCGATTTTGATGCTAGCGTAAAAGTGCCCCATGCACTCCTATTGAAAATGAGTTTGAGCGGAAAACGAAAATACGGTCAATCTTAAAAGTGCCTCTATCATTGTAATTATGCTTTTACACGAAGCTTTGACTCATATACATTCACAAAAAGAGCGTAGGTTGCATTTTGGCGAGAGTTTCAGTTTAACGATCAGATTAATGACCAACACAGATGGTCCGTTGACAATCACTGCATGAAAAGTGGGATTTTCACCAGTATGCGGCACTGTAGATTGACGTGGAATTCCAGGTTTGAGACTGCACGCGGCAATTTGCAGGCAACACCGAAAACTGACGTAAATTGTCAGAAATTGACATGGGCCTTTTTTATTGCGTGTGAGAGTTCATGACCTGTAAGAGTTTTAACACTTCCGGGTAGACCAGAGCGTGAGTGACAAGGAAGAAGGAGCGGAGAGTTAATGGCGTCGAGCAGCTAACAGTGGACTGTGTGTGTCGTCAGTGTCGTGTTTTATCACTAACAGACTGTAAACTGTTGTCGGACGACGTGCTGTGAGTGTGTGAGCTGGACTCAGGAGCTAGGCTAGCGGAACGGCCATTGTCGAGAGGAGGCCTGCGCTGACGGAGAGTGTTACCGACGAAGGGCTCTTCGCTGCTGCAGAGGGACAAGGAGGTTTATCGCTGCGAGCATTTTGTTTTCACAGACTAACCTCGCCTCATAACAAGGCCACGACCTCCTGTTAGCTCGGAGCCACGTCTGCAAGTCCAGATTTACACGATGCCGATAATGACGCCATTGTGTGTAAGTAACTGTTACTGTTTTCTCCCTCGTTTAATTTTACTGTGACTTACGTTTCTTTATTCATACCACTCTTTTTAATTGTTTCCAGCTGCCTGTAAGACATTACGAGACAGTACGCAGGAGCTTCAGGTACAAACAAGCAGATCTTGCATCGCAGGCGGACGCTGTGAGGAGTAGGGTTGTCACGATACCAGAATTTCAGTAGTCGATACCAATACCTGTGAATTTCCACGATTCTCGATACTAATTTGATACCACGAATTGAATTCTCTAAACAAGTCGAGGTGCCTGTCTTTGAGGTGTTTGGCCAGGTTTGACCTGCTTCCTCCTTTTGTTTGAAAACTTCTGAGGCACTGTTTGCATGTCGGCTTGTTTGAGTCTAGAATTGCTCTGTATTTATCCGCTTCGAATGCAAAATATTTCCACACGCGACTCTTAGTACCTGTCTTGTTGACGAGCCGACGTGTTGTGCCTTCACTCTCACTTGCTGAAGCCATTTTTTTCTAAGATGGCAGGTTTTCTTCTGCAGCACCGCTGACTGCTCTGTGCTGCTCACACGCGTATACTGCCCCCGTCAGTTCCACCAAGAATCGACACGGCTCGCCGAGTGAAAACTTGTATATTCGGTTCTGACGGTACCAGAAAAAAGCTAGTATCGAATTATTTTTTTCGTGTCGGCATTGAATTGTTATCGAAGTATCTGTTCTTGTGACAACCCTAGTGAGGAGTTCAGCTCGGAGTCGATCGAGGACAAAGAGGGTAAGATTTATTAGATTAGATCCGTTTTTGGTCAATGTGTCTATTATTCTATTAAATAATAGATGTGTTGTATCCATACGCAGTGCATCGTGCAGTACTGATCATCTTCATTGATTGTTTTTACAGCTGCTGGAAGCAAGCCAGAGTGTGCTTGCTGAGGATGAGGTGGACCTTTGGCAGTGCGCCACCATGGACCTGATGTCTGAGGAGGAAGACGGCACAAGATGGCGGGGTGTCTGGATGAATTGTGCGACCTCCGTCCTTTCGCAGCCGGGAGCTCACCGAGCTCTGCGCCAAGCTGCAGTCACATGAGAGGCGATTCCGAAGTACAGGGCAGCGCACCACAGACGTCTGCAAAAACAGACACTTTGCGGTGCTGCAGGATTTTGGGCCTCTTGCGAGCTTCCTGTTTGTTGTGTGGGCAGATTATGCTTTGTACATGCTGTGTGTTTGTGTTTGTGCTAATAAAACTCTTTCTTTGAATAAACAACTCCTTCCTGGCAAATGTTCCTTTCCTCAGTAAATTCATTCATGTCCTTGATGATATCATAAATATAAATGAATGAATAAATAATAAAAATATGAATAAATATAAATATAAATATATATATTTTCCCACTGGGGTTTACATTTATACTGACCCAGGGTGACCGATCACGAGTGATTTTGCTTGTTTATCAGTAGTGGTTTCATCCAATACTGAGTGAGGATATTCAAGCCAGCCCACACATTCTCTGGCAAGGCGTGGGTTCGCTGCTATTCATATGCAAATTAGAGCCGTTCGCACCTCCGGGAGCTCCACTGACGTCATGGTTCGTTTCCGACAATTTTCGGCACAGACAAATGCGACGTTCACAGCCTGTAAATTGTCGTTAACTGCCGAAAATTAGAGAGATTTCCGGGCTTTTACGGGGCCTTAAATCCCACTTTTCATGCAGTGAATGTCACTGAGAGGAGTGGACCTCCGATGGGGCAACTCAACCAGCTCCCCTCCTGCCGTCCCGCGTCGAGCCGATGGTTGATGCTAAGCTGGAGCCTCATCAGGGGTCTACCGACCTTGGTGATATAGTCAACGGAACATCGGTGTTGGCTAGGACGTACAACGCCGCTAGCTTAGCAGTGCCCGCTGCATCCATGGAGTTATTATAGAAAATAATAGCCAGTAAATAAGCCTCCATGGCTGCATCCCATGGTTTGTATAAAATAAATAAATAATGGTGCCTCATTCACTCTGTGCTTGCTCTGCAATGATGTGACGTTCACGGACAAATCATTGGTAACATTTTTTTGGGTAAATGGAATGTACTGAATGATTTGCGGAAAAGATTTGTTCATCAAAACATTTTACTCTATAGCAAATGCCTCACACAATAAATATTAGAGAGATATTTCTATATGATATCATTTGTTTCACAATCACTTGTTTCAATGTTTCACATTATCAAATGAAAACACTATAAAAACTGCAAATAATGAATAAAACTAAAATAATCATAAATAACAATGAAAGTCAATACATAAACACAATAGGCTTCTAACAGCAACATCAGCATCAACACAAAAAAAGAAAAAAAAAAAGTATATAGTACAACAAAATATACTGACAAACAGATAAACAATAGTTGTCTTGGAATGTTTCGATATTCACACAAAAATATTTTAATTAGGCACGTTGGTGGCGCGTCTCATATAATTATTCAGTTTTTTTCCAGTTCTTTTTAATTGTATTCTCCTTGACTCTGAGGAGGTATGTCTACTTTTCCATTACAAAAATGTCTTGGACAATTTCCAGCCACTGTTGCTGTTTAGGATTTTTAGGACTGTTTACCTTTAGCCAATTTCTAGTGATGGCTTTCTTACTTGCTGCAAGTAAAATGTGACCTTATTAGCCAATCAGAAACCCTGACCAGTGCTTCAGTTAGTTTAGATGCAGCCTGTTGTTTGCTTTTTGCATGCACATAGAGAACTGTATCATCTGCTTACATTTGTATATTCACAGATGGACAGACTGAAGGTAAGTCATTAATGTACAAGATAAACAAGATAGGACCTAATACTGACCCCTGGGGTACACCAATATTACAGTCACAGTATGAGGAATGAGACTTACCAATGTGTACACTTTGTTTCCTGTTAGTTAAATATGACTCCATCCATTTTATGGCATCGGCTGAGAAATTAAAATTAGATAATTTTGCTGAAAGTATCTGGCGATCGACAGTGTCAAAAGCCTTCTTAAGGTCCAAAAACACTTTTGACTTGATGTTTTCAAGGAAGAAGCAGTTCGCTGTCTCTGTAGAGTGGTTTGTGCCAAAACCAAATTGCATTGGGTGTAAGGGGTTGTGGCCCAAATTTAGATGTGATTTCAATTGTTTCTGCTACCCATTTTTCTGACAACTTGGATATCACTGAAAGGACACTAATGGGCCTATAATTTGACACCATGGTTTTATCACCAGACTTATGGATCGGAGATACCACTCACTGCATGAAAAGTGGGATTTTTGTCCCCGTAAACGCCCAGAAATCTCCCTAATTTTCGGCAGTTAATGACAATTCACAGGCTGTGAACGTGGCGTTCGTCTGTGCCGAAAATTGTCGGAAACGAACCATGGCGTATGTGGAGCACCCGGAGGTGCGAACGGCTCTAATTTGCATATGAATAGCAGCGAAACCACGCCTTGCGAGAAAAATGTGTGGGCTGGCTTGCAGTGTTTCCCCTGCCATTGTACAAAGAAAAAATCAATATGCCAAAAATAAGCCACCTATCAATTCATTTATAAATCAATAATCATTTACATTAGGAGCGCCTCTGTGCAGCGCAACGCGAGTCAACCTGCTTCGTTGCCTAGTAACGATGCGAGTACTGCTGCTGAGAGCGTGGGCATATATTCTGGGATGTTCAAGGTTTGTTAGCAAACCAACTATGGCGCCACCGAAGAAAAGAAAAAATATCGCGGGTGGCAGACAACTTAATATAAAGAAATTCTTCTGCCAGACTCCGGAGCCAAGGAAAATAGATGAAGTGAGAGTAACAGAGGCAACTCCAGAAAAAATGACAGGTGCAGGTGAGACGGAAGAAAAGGGGGCAGATTGCAGTGGAGAGGGGGGCTGCTCGAGGACCGTTATTGCCCCTGACACCGGTCCGACTGCCGACCCCCGTCCGAAGGGTGACCGCGGGCCCGGACCGACCGGTAACGTTGACCCAGCAAAAAAAAAAAAATACAGCTAAACACAGAACATCTGGCTGGGATCCCGAATGGCTTAATAACCATAACTACAGCCCTTGGTTGTACCACACTCCCCGTGGTGAGTTTACAATTTGTTGTTTAGCTTATATTTTTGAGGATTGAGGAGCTTCTCTCTTTTTTTTTTTTTTTTTTTTGTTAAGCAATAATGATGAAAATAACACAGAAGTATGTAACTCTGTTATAATAAAATGAATAAAAAATGTATGTGACTGATAGAATCTCAATTATGTGTAGGGATGTTTTGTCGCTTATGCCGTCAGCATAAGCAGCCCGTTAAAAGAGGACCATCCCAGAGGGTTTTCACTGAGATCCCTTCTGCAATGTACAGAAAAGATGTGCTTGATGCTCATATGGGTTCAGACCACCACACTTCAGCCTTTCAGGCCCATGCAACTTTGATTAAAGGTTAGATTAAGCCTAATGATTTCATTTAAGTGATATCATTCAGCAATATAGGCCTACAATGATTTTTAATGTAAATGTTTGTTATTGCTGTATGTCGCGTCTCGTCTGTTTAGGGTTTTTTCGGTGGGTACCACCAGGCCTGAAAAAAATTCTAGGGGAAACACTGGGCTTGAATATCCTCACTCAGTATTGGATGAAACCACTACTTATAAACAAGCAAAGTCACTCGTGATTGGTCACCCTGGGTCATTATGAATGTAAACCCCAGTGAGAAAAAATATATATATATATATATATATATATATATATATATATATATATATATATATATATATATATATATATTTTTTTTTTTTTTTTTAATTATTCATTATCAAGGGCATGAATGAATTTATTGAGGAAAGGAACATTTGCCGGGAAGGTGTTGTTTATTCAAAGAAAGAGCTTTATTAGCACAAACACAATCACACCACAACTATGTACAAAGCACAATCTGCCCACACAACAAACGGGAAGCTCACAAGAAGATTCTCAATGTCTTCACTGTTTAATAGATCAGACCAGTCAATTTGGTTTATAGCATTTTCAAAGTTGATTATTTCATTTTAAGGATTTTAATCATAGAATTTTCACTGGCAAATTACAGTGAAGGACATTTGATGAGACAGTGACATATTCAACCCAAAATACTCCATATCTATTTCTTGTGACCGTTCAATGAGGTTACATGTAATTGTGTTTTTAACATATACTAGCAAACCCCCTCCCTTGCCCTTGTTTCTATCCCTTCTAAACATGTTATACCCAGGTATATCTAAGACAGCCTCGGGTGAGCATTTGTTAGGGCATGTTTCAGAAAGACCAAGGAAGTCCAAGTTAGAGTGAGACAGTAAGTGTTCTAGCTGGTTGCTTTTAGAGACGATGCTTCGTATATTTAAATGTCCGCCGAGTAATCCTTTGGTTTTGGATCGTGGATCCCAGATCAGTTTTGCATGATTGAGAGTTTGATTGGGCCTATTCTCTGGTGAGGGTGGAGCAGTCAAAGTTTGGAACTCACTGCTACCAGGTGTTCATAGATAGGAGCGTTCTCCATACTGCACCCGAGGCGAATCCCCGACAGCTGCAGTCGCTGAAGCATCCATAGCGGGGAGAGCGCACCGCGCGTAGGCATTAGAGGAAAGCGCAACATCCAGAACACCGCTCCCCATCCAGGAGGGAGCAACCAGAGCACTCCACTCGCCACCCCTGTCCCCCCGCCGCAACAGGTGTCTCCCATGGGCACCTCCACACATCAACGGAGGCATCATCAGAGCAGGGCGAAAATCCAATGCACCCGGAGAGGGCAGCAGATCACTAGCAGAGGCCAGGCGAGGCCCCAGGTTTACCTAGACATCACCAGCCAGCAGGAGGATTGCCATCAGGTAGATGATCTTTCTGTGCGGTTGTTTTGACTTTTCAGCTCCTCGGGTATTTGTCCAGGTTGTTGGTTGGGTAGCACGGCTATTGTTTAGAATTTTGGCATAGGTTACTTATTGGCTCCATGGATTGTGATTGAAGCCACGAGGAATGTCGCGTTCACAGCCAGGTTGTTGTTGGCATGAATGGCAGCTTTGCACGGATAAAAGCAGAAGTGCAAACACACAGTTTAAAACAAATAGTGTTTGAACTACGTCGATCAATCCAGGTTTTTTTTGTAGGAAGGCAAATTTGGCAATACTGTTTGTGTGAGGTCCAGCAAGACCTGCCAGACTGCCAGTACGCACCGCCATTACACACTTCACCGGTTAAAGTGGCGGTTAAATTCTTAGTGAGTAGTGAGTTTGTGGATGTACATTGATTACATGTACATTTGATACCATTCTTCCTCTGTTATTTGAATCTGTAACTCTGCTTCCCATTTTTTGCTTTTATGTAGAGCATTGTTTCCCCCCCACTTCCCTCCAAAGCTTGGTAGAAAGGCCCAAGGCCCCTTCTGTTTGTATGCATCCACAATGATCCCAATCGCATTATTTGAAGTCTCATCTGATTCCGACCTTATCTCTTTTGTAAAGTAATCTCTTAACTGCATGTATCCAAAAAATCCTTGTTTTTGAGGCCATACTTCGCCTTCAAATCTCGGAAGCTCATAAATTCACCATTCTCTGAAACTGTACACATTGCCTTTATGCCTTTTTGTGCCCATTCTTTGAATATTGGATTATACACCCCTAGCTTAAACTTTGAGTCATATGCAAACCACCTAAGTCTGCGCACCCCTCCCTTTAATTTGTATTTTTTGACTACAATGCTCAATTGTTCTAGCGTAATTGCTACATTGGATCCATAACATGTCTCAAAGCCCCTGTCACATATTTGTCTCCGACCAAGACCTGGGTCTGGTAACCCTGTATCTCCTTTTCCATTTCTTCCCATGGAGACTCAGTCAGGTCTACACCAACATGCCAGGGGTCTGAGTTGAGCTGCATAAAAATATGCCCTAACATTTGGTAAAGCCATTCCCCCCTTACTTTTAGGCAGCTGAAGTGTCCTAAATTTTCTTCTTGGCTTTTTGCTATTCCAAATGAATCTTGAGATCATCTTATCCCAGGCTTTGAATTTGTTTTGAGGAACGTTAATTGGAAGAGACTGGAATAAATAAAGCAGCCTGGGTAAGATATTCATTTAAACCGTTTGTATTCTAGCACTGAAGTCTATAGGGAGGGTAAAGCACCTGTCAACATCCTTTTGGATGTTTTCTCCAGTGGTGTTACAATTGGCTTCAAACATGTTGGAAAGAGTTTTGGTTATAGTTATGCCAAGATACTTAATTGTTTGAGAATTCCATTTCAGATTATATGCATCTCTGATTTGTCGGGATGGAGAATAATAAAATGAAACCATTAGTGTTTTTGTAATATTCAATTTATACCCTTAGTAGTGTCCATACATTTCAAGTAGATTCATTAGTTTTGGGAGACAGTTATTTGATCGTTCAATAAAATAATAACATCATCTGCGAAAAGTCCAATAGTATGTTCTGTCCCCCCTACATTGACACCTTGCATGTCTTCACTCTCCCATATTGCTTGCGCTAGTGTCACACCGCGGTAAGGGTTGTCTCGTTCTGGGTTTTTGTGTCATGTCTTCCTGTTTTATTTTGAAAAGTAACTCTCGTTTCAGGCCACTTGCCCTTCCTCATTTGTCACCGGTCTGATCATCTCCCCTAATTCCTGATTGTGTCCACCTGTTCCCCATTACCCTCATGTGTCTTATAGTCTGCGTCTCCCTTTGTCCTGTGCCAGAGTGTTTCGTACCAGTCGTGAACCCCAGCCAGTCTTCACAGTCCTCTTCTTGTTCCAAGCCATGTTTACCTCATTTGTATTTCTGTATCTTGTTCCTCTTAGAAGAGTGATTTTTCGTTGCTCTGCTCAGTATTGAAGCCAGTTTAATTTTATAGCTGTTTTGCTTGCCTGTTGGAGTGCCCTTTTTGTTTCGTAATTTTGTACAGTTCAGTCGTGAAGCGTAGTTTAAGTTTGTAGCCAGTTCGCTTTCCTACGTTGGAGTGAATTTTTGTTATAAAGATTTTTTGCTTGGAAGTCTTTTGCCTCATTATTTTGTTGTGTGTTTGTTTCTTGTTGTTTCCTCGTACTTCTAGATTAGGAAGAGATTTTCATAGCCTGATCATTTGTCACTCTGTTTAAGAGAAAAGAGAGAAATACTTTCAGAATAAAAGCCTGTTTTAATCGTCAATACTCTGCATCTGAGTCCTCTTTCAAGCCTAGGCCTGACAGTACACACTGGCCAGTATGGACTCAGCAGAACTGGAGCGATTGTCGGAGGTTCTGCGTGCCCAGGAGGCTTGTCTCGTCTGTCAGGAGGAATTCCAGATGACGATGGCTTCACACCTGGGTCATCTCTCATCCCAGCTACAGGGCATGCTCGACCAGCTTGCCCGACCTCCAAAACAGCTCCAACTCCGGCAGCAGCTGCAGTGCCAACTCCAAGAGCTGGAGCTGGCAGTAAATTGGCTCCACCAGCACAATTCACTGGGGAACAGGGATTGTGTAAGGCTTTTATCATTGATTGCTCAATCGCTTTTTGAATTGACTCCCCATGCTTTTCCTACCTCAAAAATCGCCTTCATGATTTCCCACCTGTCTGAGAGAGCCAAAGCCCGGGATTCAGCGGAATGGGCTTGGGGCTCACCACTCTGCAGCTCTCTCGCGGATTTCCAGGCGGCTTTAAAAAGGATTTTCGATCTGTTGACGACTGACCAGGAAAAAGGCGCAAGAACTGAGTGCACTAAGACAAGGCAGCGGTTCCGTCCGCAACTATGCTATCCGCTTCTGCACTCTGGTGGCGGAGAGCTGGTGGAATTCCACAGCCCTCTATGATGTGTTCCTGAAGGGGCTGGCAGCACCTGTTCAAGACCTCCTTGTCCCCCTGGATCTACCCTCAGGTCTGGACTACCTCATCGCGCTCGCCATCCGAACAGACAACAGGATCGTGCAACTTAGACGGCAATGGGGTGGTGGACCCACAGTGACGGAGAAGCCCCCTCGCTCACAAACACTGAGCTGGCTGGCCCCCCACCGGTTGACGCAGGAGGAGCGACGGAAGCGACAGCTGGAAGGCCGGTGTTTTTCCTGCGGCAAAAACGGTCATCTCGTCGTCACCTGTCCAGCCAAGAGGTCCATGGCGGTGAGTCAAGCCATGGTTTCAGGTCCCCCTTCACACACCCTCATGAAGGTTAAGGTAACACACCGCACCGCCACAGAGCTCACAGACTCAGGGGCTGATGAGAGTTTAATGGACTGGGGCCTTGCAGAGAAATTTGGCCTCAAATCTGAACTTTTAGTCAAGCCTATTAAAACCAGATCGCTTAATGGAAAAGAACTGTTCGCCATCACACATATCAGCGAACCTCTTCAAATGCCCATTAATGACCATGGAGAGAACATTTGTTTTTATCTATTCAAATCATCCTCTATTGCTCTGACTTCGGGACAATCATGGCTGTTTCGCCACGACCCCCATGTTAATTGGAGAACTGGAGAAATCAGAGGGTGGGGGAAGGACTGTGTCGGAGACTGTCTTAACAACTCAACCCCGTGGGCAAATGTAGCATAAGTTAAGTTGTTCTTTGCTAATTCCGCCACAGACTCCGAATACCCAGACCTGAGCTCAGTGCCCCCCTGCTACCACCACCTCCAAGAAGTTTTTGGCAAAACCAAAGCCATGTCCTTTCCTCCACATCGGCAAAACGACTACACCTGTGACCTGGCTCCACCATCCCCAAGGGCCGCTTGTACTCTGTCTCGGGTCCAGAGAGGGAAGCCATGAAAGAGTACATGATCCGTCCCTCGTCATCACCAGCAGGTGCCAGATTCTTCTTTGTGGGCAAAAAGGACCAGTCCCTAAGACCCTGCATAGACCATAGCCCTTTAAATGACATCACAATAAAGAACCGTTACCAACTTCCTCTCATGTCCTCTGTATTTGACCAGCTCCAGCAAGTCAAGGTGTTTACTAAGCTAGATCTTCGTAATGCTCACCACCTGATCGGTAAAAGAGAAGGAGATGAGTGGAAGACTGGGGTTAATACTCCAAGTGGCCACTTGACACACACAAAGATCATGTATTCAGAATGCTTAAAAGACTGTTTGAGAACAACCTTTACGTTAAAGCTGAAAGGAGTGAATTTCATGCAGACACTGTCTCCTTCCTGGGCTTCACTGTAGCTCCTGGAAGAGTACAGATGGACCCCGCTAAAGTTAGCGCTGTGGCTGAGTGGCCCACATCTGATAACCGCAAAAAGGTTCTGCAGTTCTTAGGATTTGCTAACTTTTACAGGCGGTTTATCAGAGGCTTTAGCGCACTAGCTGCTCCTCTCCATGCTCATACCTCCTCTAGAGGCAGAGACGGCCTTCCAGACCCTCAAGCGTCGCTCCACTTTAGCTCCCATCCCTACTTTGCCAGACCCACAGCGTCAGTTCGTGGTCGAGGTGGATGCATCCAACAAAGGTGTCAGGGCATCCCTCTCTCAACGTTTGGAACAGGATGGCAAGATGCACCCCTGCGCCTTTTTGTCACAACGACTATCCAAGGCTGAATGGAACTACGATGTCGGGAACTGAGAGCTGTTGGCAGTCAAGATCGTCTTGGAGGAGTGGAGGCACTGGCTAGAGGGGCCAACCAACCGTTCATAGTCTGGATCGACCACAAAAATCTTAAATTTATTCGAAAAGCCAAAAGACTCAATTCTCGCTAGGCCAGGTGGACGCTTTTGTTTTACAAGTTCTCCTTTTCTCTCTCTTTTTTTGAGCGTTCTTCTAATATTGTCCTGTGTTTGGTGCCCTCTAATAAATCCAGTTTCATCTTCATTGATCAGGTCTGGTATAAAAGTCTCAAATCTTTTGCAAATGATTGAGATAAATATCTTGTAGTCTAAATTTAGAAGCTAAATTGGCCTAAAAAATGTTGCGTTGTTCTTTGTCTTTGCCTCCCTTGGGTAAAATGGAAATAATTGCTTCCTTCCATGGTGGGGGAGCCCTGCCCTCTTTAAGGGTCCAGTTAAAACTGGACAAAAGGAGAGGTGTTAGCTCCTCCCTAAAGGCCTTATACCACTCGGGTGGAAATCGATCACTGCCTGGTGATTTACTGGCCTTTTATCAACTGATTGCAGCTTCCAGCTCCTTAATTGTAAATTGTGACGTGATGGTATCATTCTGTATCTCTCCAATAGATGGCAGGTCGAGCGAGTTAAGAAAACGTATCGTTTTTTCATCAGCTGATTGTGGTTTGCAATAGAGTGTCTTAGAGTGTACTTCAAATATTCTTTCCATCTCATCTGGCTCATGTAATAATTGATTGGTTTGAGGGTCCCTAATTTTATGAATTACATTAGAGGCCTGCTGTTTACACAGGCGTCTGGCCAGAAGTCTAGTTGTTTTTGGTCCTGATTCATAATAAGTCTGCTTTACAAATCTTGCCCTTTTTTCTGTCTCTCCCCTGAAGATCTCATCTATCTCCCCCCTTGTTTCCTTAATTTGTTGTAATACAGACGGATCCTCTGTGTTTTTATGTTTTTTCTCCAGTTCTCTCACCTTTTGTACTTTATGTTTGTATGTGGCTAGTCGGCCATTTTTTTGTGATGTTGTCAGGGCGATCAGTTTCCCACGATTAACTGCCTTCACGGCATCCAACAGTATTACAGGGTCCACATTAGGGCTGAACGATATATCGTTATCGTATCTATATCTAGATTTGAACATTCAAGATATTCATATCGAAAAAGCAACGATATAAACCAATGACAAACATACGAGGGCGGGAGTGAGGGAGACGGAGACTGAGATGCCCACACAACTTGGCGACTTTCTAGCTAGTTTAGCGACTTTTCAGACCCTCTTAGCGACTTTATTTCTGAAAAGCGACTAGCAACAAATTTCGCGACTTAGTCAGATCATCAGGGGAAAGGCGAGAAATATATTATATTGTAATTCTCCTGCTGCTTAGAGTCATCACAGTCTGCAGCTCCCCTGCAGCAGCGCCGGCTCTCTGTCCTCTCACACGGCTGCAAGCGGCAGGTGTGTGTGGGGGGGCTGGCGGGGGAAGCAGGAGCGGACGCTGCGGCCGCTCGCTCTGTGGATTTGAGACCGTATAGCTGCCGTCTACTCTGTTTTGATCCGTTAATTCTTGGGCTTCTTAGTCTTTCAAACTTCCACTGGTACTTTACCAGTGATAACCTGAAGCTGCTGAGTCTCGATCTTCACTCTCACTCTTTCTCTCCAGATTAGGATGTCATTGTTCATCTTGTAAAAAATGCACATAGTTTGTTTGATCTTCTCCCTCCCTTTACTGTTGTTACTTCAAATATATTTGTCTCTGTAGTGAGTTTGTGATTATTTGGTAAAGATTTCTCTATTAACCATTTGTATATGGCTTAAAATAATCTCTTTTTTTTCTGAAAAATGCTTGGTTTTCACCGAACCCGTAGTCATATCGTATCATATCGATATCGAGATATCTGGCATGAATATCGAGATATGAAATTTTGTCCATATCGTTCAGCCCTAGTCCACATCCCAATTATCATTCTCATCTATATACTTTTTACCTCTTCCCTTATCTGTTGCACATTTGCCTTATTATTCAAAATACCCACATTGAGCCTCCATACAGTATTCATTTTCTTAATATTCAGGTGCATTGTCAAGCTGATCGCATCATGATCTGATACATCTGCCACTCCGATTTCACACTCTGTGACCCTGTGACTTTCTGGGTTGCCGTTGGCAGGCAGAGGGGAAAACCTCCTCCCAGAGGGCCCCTCACTAGAGGTGAAACACGTCATTTCACACATCCTAGTAGTCCAACATCATCTGATAGCACTTATTTAGTAGTCCAAACGAGGCTGTCAGGATAAATCAAAAATGATTCAGCCCAATATATACCAGCATCAGAGAAAAACCCTAACCCTAAAAAATAAGTTTGAACTAAAAAAGAGGGGTCACTTCTCTGCCAGTCCATATTTGAGTTGCAAAGTAAACCCAAAAGTAAATAAATAAAATGCCCTTAAAAGTTGAAAAACAAAAGACAGCATCATCTCCTCCTCTTAATAACAGGTGAAACAGTCAATACTGCATACTTGCTCACATATTTTCTCTGCCTTTGAAAACAGGCGTTGTACCGTTCCCTTTTCCGCGAGGGTCGCGGGATGTTGCCGCTTTTTCCCCCCTAAGGGGTTGCGGGGCTTACTGGGGCCAAATCCAGTTTCACTCTATGGGCGAAGGCCAGGGTTCACCCTGAATGAGTCGCCAGCTCATCGCAGGACCCTTACTGATGGCAGTGGCTGCCTTCACACAAGGTGCCAACTGCACATCAGGAGCAACTTTGGGGTTCAGTATCTTGCTCAAGGATACTTTGACATGTAGCTCAGTCCCGCCCTGGGGAGCCAGGATTTGAACCAGTGATCTTCTGATCACCAGTCAACCAGCTCTACCCACTGAGCTACAGCCGCCCCAGGTGTTGTACCAGAGGATTTAAAAGTTGTGAATGTTATTCCTCTGTTTAAAGCTGATGATTCATGTTGTTTTAATAACTATAGACCCATAGCTATTTTGCCATGTCTTTCAAAAATATTAGAAAAAATGATATACAAAAGGGTTCTTTGTCATTTAGATTCTAATTCAATTTTTTTTAAATACCAATGTGGTTTCCAGAAAAAAACACTCCACTTATAAGGCTCTGCTTCACCTGATTGACAAAGTTACTTCTGCACTTAATGATGAATTTACTTGTGGTATTTTCATAGACTATTCAAAAGCTTTTGATACAGTAAATCATCATATATTACTGGAAAAGATGTATAAATACGGTTTTCATGACACTATGTACAGATGGTTGAAAAATTATGTTTCCAACACAAGACATTTTGTTTGTGTTAAGGGTTGTGTTACGTTTTTCCTGAGAAACACGATAAAACCGCTGTCTGACTGGGGAAACCTCACCAACATCTATGTCGTTCTGCAACAAATGGGTCTGAGTGGGAGTATCTGAAACCAGCATGGGAAATTCATTAATCAAATTAAATAACTCAGCACGCTTGTCATCAGACAAGTGCTGTAACAACTGTGGAAGTTGCTTCAAGGTCTCAGAGTTGCAGAACACCGTCACAGAACACCATTATCAGGAGCCCTGATATCCTCCTGTTCCTGCGCTGCCCCGGAAGGATCAAAAGGAGAGACAGGAGACACTACACTATCACTTAAGGCCACAGGTTGTGCGAATACGCCACCTGCAAGGCCAATCAGAACGCTCATGATATGGCTTAAGCAGGTTCACGTGACACAACTGGGAGCT
Source organism: Sparus aurata (assembly GCF_900880675.1). Classification (NCBI taxonomy): domain Eukaryota; kingdom Metazoa; phylum Chordata; class Actinopteri; order Spariformes; family Sparidae; genus Sparus; species Sparus aurata. The sequence continues at coordinate 34,236,244 of NC_044197.1, forward strand.
TTTTCGCCTGTCAGGAGTGGTGATCATATAATTAATATCTGACAACTCCCTGATTACAGTGTGTGGGACCAGCAAACTTGGCATGAAACGGTGAGGTGGTAACTGGCAGAGGAGCCAGCACCTTATCACCCAACTTTAAACTCTCTAGGCAGACAGGGCTCTGTCTACTTAGTTAATGTGAGTGCCATTTCATTGTCTCAACTTTTACTACACGAATAATCTCCATTGTCATTGTCCGTCAAATTTAGATGATGTTGACGGCTGGAGTCTGGCTGGCTCAGGGGCTGCAGCAGCTCTCGTGCACCTCCAGCTACTCCTTTCAAAGAGGCAGGGTTACTCAGGTAAGGCACGCTTGATCATCTGACAAGGCAGACACTAGCGTAGAGTTTAGATTCTCTGCCCGAGCCCGACCCGAACCTCGGGCTTGTTGGTGTTTGTGTCGCTGCGTGGGGTACACGTGAGTGTCCCTCATGCTGAAAACGTGACTTGTGGCAATACGTCACATCACTCCCCAAGATGTAAGAAGAAAGCGAAAATATATATTTTTACTAAGGAAAATGACAAAAATAACAGTTACGCACAGTGACTTGAATAAGTCACTTCAATCTGATCACTGTTTTGGAAATATTAACGCATTAGATTACTCGTTCCTGAAAAAAGGGGTCAGATTAGTAAAGCGGTACCGGCATTACTGATTGTGTAGCTTAAGTGCAACATGGAGCTTGAAGATGTAAAGAAAAAAAGAAAAAACAGGAGAATTTACTTAGAGCTAGTTTGGAGGAAAGTCTGAGGTTTGGAACCATTTTAAACAAGTCGTGGGCAGTGACAACAACTCATAATTACAGTTAATGTGTTGTCCGGCCGGGCTCTAACACAACATGCACGGGCTCGTCTTGGGCTTGATGTTTTGGGCCCGATCTAAGCTCTACACTAGCATGCCATGGCATACTGGTTGAGGAACACTGCCCTAAGCTATGAGTCCCTGCACCTTACTTTGAGAAGTAGCTCACCTACTTTTAGGCTTGTTCTGAGGTTGCTACACATAATTTGTGTTAATCTATGATGCCTCTTCTGATCAGATATTAAAGGGAGTTCATACAAACAAACAAATTCGTCCTTATTGCCTCACTCAATGAGAATCGATAAGAGAATCGATAAGGAATCGGATCGATAAGCAATATCGATAATGGAATCAGAATCGTTAAAATTCTTATCAATTCCCATCCTGATTTAAAACCATTAACATAGTCACACAAAAGTTTTGGTGGCTCCTTAAGGCCTGCACCATCCTTCAGTACAGGCAAAAGACCACGCACCGAATGGCTAAAGACCAGTTCATTTGGGCTGAACCCAGTGCTTTCTTGTACCACCTCCCTTGAAGCAAGGAGCAACCAAGGTAATCCGTCCTCCCAGCTTCGGCCCAACTCCATGCAGTAAGCACGAAGGAGAGACTATAACCTTTGATGGAAACACTCAAGGGCACCTTGGCTCTGAGGGTGGTACGCGGAGGCTTTCTGATGCTTGCAGCTGCACGAGTCACCGAGCGGGTCACAGCACAAGCCTCAAACACATCAGGGAACTGCTTTGAACAATCATCAGTTTCATCTCTCTGAGGAGAAGACAACACTACTGGCACAGGGTTATTCTGCCAAACACGTACACCTGCATAGTTATTCCCCAGAATCACAGAGACAGAGTCTACAGGGAGGGCAGGACGTACTCCTAACTCAACCTCCCCCTCAACTAACCCAGATAATAGCATGATCTTGTGTAAAGGGACTTTAAAGGTAGTTAGCTCAATTCCCTGAACCAAAGACCTATCAGAAATTGAAAAAGGACGAAAAATGGCAACACAGAGTCCAAAATGAAAGATTCTGACGCTCCTGTGTCACGCAGGATTTTTACAGGAATTTGTTTCTCACTGCCCAACAAGGAAACAAAACCATCTGAAATGAACATAGAGTAATTAGAATTCGGTCCCACAGGATGTGAATTAACATCCAAGTTAAGAGGTGATGCTGCCAACATGTCAGGCTTCACTTAAGAAACATGGGCTTTGGACTTAGATTTCAGCACTGGACAGTTCCCTTTCCACTGATCCTTCCAATGACAGTAATAGCACATTTCTGCGTCAGATTTGCCTACTGAACGATCTCCAGGAGGTTGAGGCGTATCAACCCTCAGACTCTTATCTCTCCAAAAAGAGACAACACCTTTATGTCCCTCTGATGAGCGCATGTGAGCTCTGTGAGTTAACTCATACTCATAGATAGATAGATAGATAGATAGATAGATAGATAGATAGATAGAATTACTTTAATGATCCCAGACTGGGAAATCATTTTGTTACAGCAGTAGTGGGTCCGCAAATAAAACACTTAAAACACATAAATAGAATCCAATATATACATAGTGTATATATACAGTGCACAGTGTGCTATAAACAATAAACAATAATAATATATACAACAAAACAGTAGAGAGACCAGAGTTCTCGGTCAGGCAGAGGTGAGAGAGTTATTGTATAAAGTGATGGATTGTGGCAGGAAAGATTTCCTGTATCTGTTGCTACGACAGCAAAGCTGAAGCAGCCTTCCGGAGAAGGTGCTCCGCTGTCTGACCAGTGTGAGTTGGAGAGGGTGGAGAGGATTATCCATGATGGATAAAAGTTTTTTCAGTGTCTTCCTCTCCACCACAGCCTCCAGAGTGTCCTGTTTGCAGCCAATCACAGAGCCAACCTTCCTGATCAGTTTGTTGAGTCTGTTGGTGTCGCTGGCTCCAATGATCATCTACCAACACCACAGCCTCAGCCTCGTCCTTAGCTTGTTTCTCCGACTGAAGCTACAGTTTCATACTTACGCAAGTCTTCCAAACTCAGAGCAGAGAAAGCCTGCTGCACTCTCCCTATAAGAACGCATTGAAGCATAAGCGCACGGTGTGAACTAGGCCAGCCTTGCACATCTGCCACTCTCTCAAACAAGAGAAAAAACATATTCACGTCCTTGTCATTAAACTGAGGAATCAAGCGTAGACTAGTGACAATCTCCTTATTATCCTCTACTCCACCAGGGGGGTATTCCAGAAAGCGGGTTTTGTGAAAACTCTGAGTTTGTTAACCCTGAGATGAGAGAAACTCTGAGTTTTCAGTTCCAGAAAGAGAGGTTACTTAAACTCTGGGTCTGTTACTGCGGTAACTTACTCTGTGAACATAACCTGCTCACTGGCAGGTTTACCTGAAGAAACCCTGAGTCTGACGGAGCTGTCTGACAGTGGCTGTCCTTCCCTTCTCAGTCCGATCATGTTGAAGCAGAAATAATTCACATCGTTTTACACCAGGAGGAGAATTTAGATTCATTTAGATGAACTCTCAATCCCTGACGAGGACTGAACCGAGCAGCAGGCCGCTTCTCATCAGTCCGTCATTTATATTCTTCGGCCGCACAGCGAATATCAGGCGACACGACATCGCTGACGTGCTCTCAGATCTGAACAATCCTCTTCGTTTTTTTTGTATTTATTTTTTAATCACTTCGCAGGTTAATCAATCACCTTCCAGCAGCCAGAAAAAGATAATTAACTCACATTTCATTTGGCTTTCTTTATTTCCCACAGACAGCTACAAAAGTAACCATTAGTATAGCCTACAAGACCCCAAGATACTTAAACTCCCCCGGGACGCCTCCCTTGGGAGGTGTTCCTGGCATGTCCCGCCGGGAGGAGACCCCGAGGAAAACCCAGGACACGCTGGTGTGACTATGTCACTCAGCTGGCCTTGGAACGCCTTGGGATCCTCCCGGAAGAGCTGGAGGCAGTGTCCGGGGAGAGGGAAGTCTGGGTGTCCCTGCTCAGGCAGCTGCCCCCGCGACCCGGCCCCGGATAAGCGGACGATAATGGATGGATGGATGGATAGTATAGCCTATTGTATTTTTTCCAACAACGTAATTTCAAAGTCTGTGTTTCTAGCACCATTGAGTATAAGATGAAATGACTTCTCGTACAATCTGTAGACAGTAAGTGTGTGACTGCCTCTTATGTTGGGTCCTGGGGGTGAGTGACGCCCTCAGCCTCTGGTCACCCAGCGACCTGACTCAGGACCAACTCCTCTGCCTCTGTCGGACGTGCTGGAGGTGGAGGTGAGCACCACTTCATGTTCATCTACTGAGCAGGATGTTAGGACAGAGATGAGTGTTAAACAGCATCTGTTGGTGGTAAAATCTACTACAAGTTAAAATATCCACTGAATAAACTTTTCCTTTGTTTAATATGTGAAATAAAACCAAAGTCAGGAGCCATCGCAAGACTAATTTTCAGCTGATTTAAATAAAATAAAATAGCCTAAAATAAAATAAAACAAAACACTGAACAACATTCAACCACTTCCTTAAAGGCTAATATAAAAGAAAGTGATGTTAAATCCAAAATGAAAAGACAACCACATCTAAAACACTGTCAGTGATTACGGCTGCAGCTGTCTTTTTTTCCCCAGAAAATCTCTGCTTACTGTTTTCTCCGCTGTTACCATGGTGAATCACTGTATCGGAGCTCCATTAATGATGGCTTTTTACTAGTTGTCAGGCACAAGCTCAACTCAGAGTTAACATACTCAGAGTCGACTTACTAACACAGATCAGCTGTTCTGGAACTGAAAACTCAGAGTTTCACTACAAAGGGTAGGTCAACTCAGAGTTCAGGGTTAGGCTCAGAGTTTGTTGAACCTCCTTTCCGGAATACCCCCCTGATGTATGCATTTTTCCATGTTGAATAAGATCTAAAGGCTGTGCCTCAATCTTGAGCTTTTGCTTCTCCAATGCTCGGCGAGCACTTTCGTTTCCTTCATTAAACTGAAGCCTATCTAGTTGCAATTGATGTAAATGTTTTCCATTCTCCAACTGAATATGAAGCAATTCTTTTTGCTCTGCAAAATTCAAGCTGCCTGCAGGCGTAGGAGACAGACGATTTTCCTCCTCGTTCAAAACGGGAGGCTCTTTGTCATCCTCCGCAGAATTGGACGCCTCAATCAAACACATAGCACATAAAGCCGACTTCACTGTCTTTTTAACATCACCTTTAAGACGTGTAAATGAGACTTAAATTTTGTAATGATCAGGCAGTTGTATCAACTGGTCCTTGGTCAATACATCAAACACAGCCCTGGAAGGTTCCTCCACGAACTTATCCACAAGTGATGTCATTATTTAGTCAAGTGCACGCATCTCACCAACTGAACAACACAACAACAGTCTAGGAGACAATTTACCCCATAGTCAGATCACAAAACTAAACTGGGAAATCCAGCGATAATACAAGCACAGATCAATGACCACTTCCCCTTAGGCAAAACAAAATAACCCACGTACTTATCTACTCGCAAAGCTTCGAATAAGCCTGTGGTGGCATGAATTAAGCATCAAGCCTGCAGGTATGGCAAAACAACCAGAAACTTGCGATTCCACCAATGCCTCGGAGTGCCCCCGAGACAACTGCTCTAGCCATGCGGAACTGTTAAAAAAAAATAAACCACACGTCCGAAAACAAACGATTAAGTAAGCCCAAAAGGAAAGGTAAAGGCCTGGCAAATATGCCGCTGAACTCACCACCTCACTGTCCGATGTTCTGGCGCACAAGATTGCGCACCGCTCCTTACTCCAAATAACACTTTTCCTGTAGCTGTTGGAAAAAACAGAGGCAACATGCATAAATAACAAACAAATAGAAAATGTAAATAAATCAACAATCAATCAAGGCGTCTATCCAACCCGACTGCTCAACATGCCACTTTCCACTTAAATTATTATAGCAAATATTTAAGCAGCAGATTGTTTCACTCCGTCTGATGAAACGATCAGGCCTTATTTTTAGGCCTGGTAAAAAACAAAGATGCGCATCCTGCCGTGGCCTGCTGCACTGAGAATAAAAGGTACAGGTAGGCCCGACACAGGTAAATGCGTAAAGGCGGACAAACTGTTTGGACGAGCCCCCATTTGTTACAAGCTCAGGTAACAAAGAAACGGCCTGAGAGACTCTGCATCAGATTTGCGTCTATTGTTTTAATTCGGTCAAACAAACAACCGATTTCAGAATAATCTCAACATCAAACAGAACATAAAGACAAAGCAAAGTTTCTGCTGCTCCTCTCAAAGGCCAGGCCCCTTATATGTCCTCGGCTGAGAGACGCCCTGCGCGCTGGCACATCACCATTCAGGAACACACACACAGATAAACACATTACAGAAGAACATGGATGAGAGGCCCAAAGGGCCGTAACAGGTTGCTATCCCAACAAAGCCAGACTACTCTGTTGGTTTCCGCAGGGATCCATTCTGGGACCATTATTATTCCTTATATATATTAATGATTTGTCTAATGTCTCTAATATCCTTTCTTCAATAATGTTTGCAGATGATACAACTCCAGTTCTCTCTCATTCAAATTTCAGTTCACTGATTAAGAATGCTAATGTTGGTTTAACTGCTTACGCTACATGGTTCAGATTAAATAAATTATCTTTGAATATAAAAAAATCTAACTTTATCATTTTCAGCAGCAAAAAATCATATTCTAAGGATTTATCTAATATTAAAATTGAGTCTGTTGAGATGCCTCAAATGTCATCTACAAGATTCCTGGGAATTATTGTTGATGAGAGTTTGAGTTGGAGAGAACAAACTGACTGGGTTAGCAGAAAAATCAATAAATCTATTGGTTTAATAAGGAGGGTCAGTCATCTTGTCACCTCAAACTGTCTCCTTACTCTTTATCAGAGGCGCAGCTTGTGAACAGGCAAGGCAGGCAACTGCTTGGGGCCCCCGGCTGATAGGGGGCCCCCGAGGTCTGACAAACTGTACCCCACAACAATGTCTCACGTTGTAGCCGCCCCGGGCTCAGGCCGTAATTTACGGGGCCCTGAAGTCTGACAAGCTGTACTCCACAACAATATATATACAATGATAAATAATACAGTCTATGGTTGTCGACTGGGGCCCCCAATCCATTCCCAAAACATGATTTACAATAACATGTCAGTAGGAAACCTCCCTAAAGGAGCCCCACGTCATCCCCGTCTAATTTGGATGACACGCGTACGTTGACATTAACGTCAGTAATCGAAGTTGGCGTCCACGAAGAAAGATGAAGAGGAGTTATCTCCTCCTAGAAAGAGAAACAAGGAGAAAGAAGAAAAAAGAAGAAAAAAGAAAGCAAGACAGTGGTAAGTGTGGAGCAGATAATGACGATTAAGTGTCAGTAACGTTAAATAACTGCTGATAATGAAAACTGTAAGTACAGAATTCCACTTTAATTGTTAACCTTTCTTTATGCCATGCCCTCTAAAGATTCTTTATCACAATATCTACCCTGCTTTTTTGTTTTTTGTTGGGTTTTTTTTGTCATATCAGTTCCGTCAACGTCCACCTCCAGTGGGATAGCGGCCACCCCACCGCCTGCCTATCATGAGCCGGAGGAAGACACACCAACATTGTTATTTATATGTATATTTTGAAAATTCTAGTGAAATAAAATGTTGAGATTTAATAAAAATGTTTTGATGTCAGATTATTTATAAAATAATTGTGATGAATGCTGGTTGAAGAGCCCCGGGTTTTTATTTTTGCCTAGGGCCCCAGCAGACTCTCGCAGCGCCACTGCTCTTTATTACAGTTTAATCCCTATCCCTATCTTTCATATTGTAATATAGTTAGGGCGAGTAATTTTCCTACTACTCTCTACAAAATCTTGGTCCTCCGGTAACGTTTTTTTAGAATTGTAACTCGATTAGAGTCACACATCTTATCTGCTCCTTCATTTCAACAACTACAAATTCACAGGTCCATTCCCACTCAACTCATCAATCTTCAGATCTTCATCCTCCTAAATTTCTTACTTGCAGAGGTCAAGTTTCAATAAGATCTAGGGGTACCAAATTATGGAATGGCTTTCCCCATCTGGCAAAAAACAGTTCCTCTATAAAATGCTACAAAAGAAATTTAAAAGATCATTTAACTGTTGTTTTGTAATTGCTTTTTTTCATGTAAAGTTGTCCGTGTCTCCAGTTTAGTAATTGCTTTTTTTCATGTATTGTTGTCTATGTCTCCATGTTTTACTTTGATTTACACATGCTCAAGGAATTAATAATTTGTGTGTATAAACCAATATTCCCCTCATGGACACACACACACACACTTACATTCTCTGCTTTTATATTGATGTTGTTATGTTTTTGTTATTATATATAATTTGTTACTATTAGCTTGTTATCACTTTTATGTACTTATATGATTTTTTGTATGTTAATATTGTGAAATTTTAACATTATTTAGGTGAAGGCTTCATATAAGCCCACTGGGTTTTCTGCCAAGGGCAAAAGTTGCATAATAGTCATTTAGCTTAACACTGCTGGTTCTACACTGGGGCCAATGAATTTTAACATACCGCAACAAAAGAAAATTTTGTTGGAGGGGGTCCGCTCAAACTCCTGTAATCTTTGCCTTGCTCGGCGCCCGGTCTCGTTCCAGTCTTCCCTCCTCTCCCCGACGCGCTTCCATGTTGTAGCTTATTAGGTTATTTCTTCTAGTTCGTCCTTCCAGATCTGTCAGTTTTTCCTGCCTGGCTTTGTTTTTTCATTGATTCAATCAACACATCTTTCATAGACATGTTAACTGTCTTAGCCTCACCGATTCGTGCTTCGGCTTCATTCAGTCTAGTTTTGTGACCGTGCATCCATGTGGAGTTAGCAGAGAGTTTTTGGTAAATTTCTGGCTTCAGATCTTTGAGTTCGGCTTTCATGTCTTCTTTTGAGTTCTTCTTTGAGTTTATGGAAGTCAGCTTTATGCTCAGCCCTGAAATCGCGTATTTCCTTACTGATAGCACTGAGCACATGTTTTCTGCTGGGTCGTCGTTTGAACGATGGGCGTCGTCCATCTCCAATAAATTCTTTCCTTCTTGTCCGTCACAGTTCCTCTGACTTCTTGTTTTCATTCCCCCACTCATTCCAAAATGATTACAACGATTTGTGTGACAATTAGTGAATTAAAGAGGATAATTTTAACTTGCTATCTGGAGCTCAAAATGAAGCAGCCATCTTGCTCGCCTCACTACCGGAAAGGGAGTGTATTTATTTCAATGAGAGAATGCACATCAGTTTATATTTTTTATCATCCTTTGAACAAATCTTTTCAGTAAATTAATTCAAAGGACTTGAATGTAACAAGAAAGTTCCATTCATGTTCAGGACAATTCATGTTCAGAAGAACCATTCATGTTCAGAAGAACCCATTCAAGTTAAAGAACTGTTAATATTGACATTTGAGAAGATTGGATTTTTTTAACAAAGCTTTTTTTATGTAATACCTGATGTGGCCCAGCCTCACCCAGACTCTGCCTCTAGCAGCCCCCAGGTAAAGTGAGTTTGAGACTCCTGTTTTAGATGAAAGGTAAACTGTTTTGGCAGAACCTCAAGACAATGAAACACATTCAACAGTAAATGTAAACTGAGAAGCTAACAGAAGACATTATATTTCACTGAAGCCATTTTGTAACCTTTTTCTTAACATTACTCACTAGATTCCAAAAAATCAGAGCATGGCTTTTCTAATAAACATTTCACTTTTCAAACAGAAAATTGTGACTTTTTTTCTCCATTTTTTTCATCCACACCTGCTGTCCAGATTAAAGAGGTGGCAAGGTTTGAGTACAGTGTCTCCAGTTGAATGTTTGTTGCTGTTGCAGTTTCAACATTGTGTCCTTTTCGCTGAATCTCTTGAAATCAGGCCACTGTGGTTGTAGCTGCTCCGGTGACACGGGGACTGGTGTCCTCCTTCATGCAGGACTGACCTTTCGACCCAGTAGGGCTGCAGCATGTAATGCACATCTTGTCTATGTTCAGGCCAGCCGTTTGCAATGTAACGATTGAGACGTTTGCAGGTGTTGTCTGAGGTTTGTGCACTCTTAATCTGTTCCAGCTTTGTTGGTGTGGCTGGCAGGCTTTCTTCTTTGCTGTCCAGGTCAGCTTTACATCCCTCTAGCTGTCCAGCTGGAAGAGGCGCTCTGAACAAGGCATCAGCTGTTATCAGGTTTTTGCCTGGGACATGGATAATGTTGAAACTGAATCTGAATAACCTGCGTCTGAATCTGATAATCCTCTGAGGGACGTCATCCAATGCTCTGGTCTTCAGGAGTGTTATGAGCAGTGTTGGGGAAGCTACTTTGCAAGCATAGCTTGTAAAACTACATGTAGTTCAGCCTGGCAGTAGTTTGTAAGACTACTGCTAAAAAAAGTAGCTTTAGCAACTACTTATACTCATTATACTCATTTAACTCAGCGTTAAAGAAATCAACATATGGTGTATATGAAACAAAATATAACAGCCTACAAAAAATGTGTTTGCCAGCAGAAATATGCCTCTCAACTTCGAGAGGAAAAAGTTGAAAAAATTCAACATATCTGTTGTTTTTGGCTTGCAGAGCTTACATGTGAACACGTAGGTCCTGTCTGTAGATGCATCCATATCCAACATGTACATGCTCAAATATGGCCATGGTTGTGTTGGTGCGTTCCAGGGCGCATCTGGGGGTCAGCGGGAGGGTTGTCCATGACGTGCTTGTTCCATATGAGCACTGCCTTCCTTGGCACAAAGACCTGCCCACTCTGTGAAGCATTTGAGTGCTGCCAGGGCAAGCCAATCAGAGGCAACATTGGCTTAGCATGTCATGACGTGTTTCATGCCTTACTCAATCTTGTAAATTGAGTAGTTAAACTACAAAAAATGACCCAAAAAGTAGTTGAAATACTTGTACTTGACGCAGCACGAAATATGAATGTAGTTTAACTACCAGCAAGTTAGAGCAAATTGTATTTAAGCTATGTAATTCAACTACATGTAGTTTAAGTCTCCCCAACATTGGTTATGAGTGGCTTGTGATCAGTTCTTATGGTAAGGTCCAGGCCAAGTATCTTCGCATGCGCTCATACACCCTGGTCACAGCTAAAACTTTCTTTTTGGGCATATCTTGTTGCGGCTTTGGTCACAACTGTATAACGGCATTTGCATCGCCCCCCGCCCCCCCCCCAAAAAAAGAAGATGCACTCCTTTTTTCTCAGGTCAATCGAGATCAAGCATGAAGGAATGTACTTTCTACACATCATAAGAAACAGAGAACTGTTTTGTCACGAAGATGTGTTATAATTGAATGTCTATGAAATTGCAAATTAGGTAATGGCGGCTGATGTTCTGTGTCTCTTTTGATCGAATCAACAGATACACCCTCCAAAGAAATCTTGTATTTGATACTTTTGTTATTTACAAGTAAAATGTCTCTGACATGTTTTTGTTAACAAGTATAAAGCTAGAACTAGAAGAAATATGTACAAGTCATCAGTTCTACTGCATATTCAAGTGTGTTTTATGGTTTGATCAAGTTTTACTTATTTTTGAATCTTACGTGATTTCAATCCTGTCATGTTATTTGATGTAGACAAAGTCCACCTATCAAGCCATGGTGAAATTCTTGGAAAGGTGAAACATGATCACGAAACATTAGAACCGTAGTTTAGTTTGATTAAGTTTCATGAGTTTAGACTTATAAGGCCATCTAAGGTTTGAACGCTGTCAGCCCACCCCTTCTGGTCTGCCTGCCAGCAGGGGTAATAAAACAGAGAGACATGTTCTTGTCTCACTCTTCTCTCCTCTTCTTTTTAAATCACACCCTCCTTTTTATTTTTCACGTTCTTTTTTAAATTTTTTATCTTTTACTTTACTTTTATTTTTGCAACAAGCTCTAACACAGTGATCTCTGCAGTAATCAATTATGTGTTGGTTTTTCTCAATTTTATGACTTGAGGTATTGAATCACTTCTTTTAAGGCTTCACCTTTGTTAAAGCTCTAACAGAACGTAGAAGAAATCTTTATTAAGACCATCATCATTGTTGGAGACACTGCAGTAATTGGCTGCTTCAGAAGCTGTGCAAGCAGTTTCCAATGAAAGAGAGACTTTTGTGCCAAGCCACGACCGGCTCTGCCCCCAACGCTCACTAGCGGACTTCCCGCTGGGCCGCGAATCTAGAGTTTAGTCAACAGAGTACCCGATGAGCCGCGACTTCCCTCTGGCTATTGGACCGGCATTGCGAACCCGCAGTGCGGCAGTGCAGACCAGAGAGGATACCAAAGCTCTGGACTCTCCGACTCCAAGACAAAGTAGGCTGAATATCTCCATACAGCTGGATTCACACACGTGAAACAAAAGTTGGTGTCTTAGGTTCTGATTACTATCATTTGAGATTAAATGAAATTCAGTTAGGGTCTTGTTAGTATTAAAATTACTCTTGCAATATTTAAAGGCTTCCACCTGAACCGTAATCTCACCATCTGCACATTCTTCACATTTTCTGTTACCTTTTGCTATTCATTTAAATTGCCATTTCATTTATTTACCCTGAATTTTCTTGTTAATAAACATATTTAACTGTCTGTCGTTGTCTGTCCAGGTTTAATAATTTCAATGTGGCGAACTGATGGGAATTGTGTAGAAATTACTGCTTTAAGATATAAGATTGAGTATTGATTTGAAAATGAATAGAACTGTTCCAAGCTAAACTTGTCCAGTCAGATTTCATTATTCCCTCTGGAGTATTCAAATAGGTAAAACCATGGAATTTGTGCCCCATTTACGAGTGTGTTATTAATCGCCAGTGATTAATTGCATTTATTATAGTAGTGTATCTCCTACACACTGATACAATGGTTTTGCGACTTGGGCTGTACTGGGCTAACACAGTCTCTGACCCTAGTTCTTTCTGTGTCCCAAGAAATGCTTTCTGTTGGGGTGCTCCGCCACATCCTTCGGCTCACGCATGTCAAGGATTGCCTTTACCACATACGGGTGTGCTCTGATTCCTTGAGAATTTATAACATGGCCCGGGAAAAGAATCTCTGTCATAGCAAACTGGCGTTCCTCGTTTAGAGTGAGTGCAGCTTTTTTGAATTTCATCGGCAGCATGGCACAGGACTCCGTCAATGCCGTCAAGAAGCCCGGACGTACTTTTAAAATCGTCCGGGCCACCAGAACGCTCCAAGCACTGGCCCGGTGGGGCCAGTGAAAAATATGCCTTGAAAAAAAATATATTTGGTCAAAAAAAAAATAAAAAAAATTCACATTAAATCCCTGTGGTACTGTGTTTTGCAATGACTTCTGTGAAATTCTCTCGGTTATTACCACTAACACATAGTGTTGCGTGATCCCGATCAAAGACAGCCAGAGCTGTGCTCTCCCTGGGACGTAAACACACCACCTGCACAGCCCGCTCTGTCCCGCGTAATGCGTACCGCTCGCTCACTGCTGCTGACTGTTGACACGGAGTTTCTGTTCCCGACATCAGTAATGTTTCTAAAAACCCCAGTACCCATCCAAACACCAGGCAAAAAACAAAAAGAAAAGAAAAAAAAGGCACCAGAGGAGTTGAGAGAAAGTGACAGGAATTATGAAAAGAAAAGGGCAAGAAAGTTCCAGCCTCAGTGGAGAGACCGCCTGAACTGGCTGGGATATGACAAGGAAAAGAATGAGGTGTATTGCGAACTATGCAGGGCAATGCCCACCTTTGCAGACAAGTAAGTTAGAGAAAAGTTGAAGTTTATAAACAGAAGTGTATGATAACGCATGCTGTGTAACTACGGAGGCTTGAAAACGCAGATCTGCAAGCACGTGTCCCATTTGTGACACACTGTAGATCGGCGTTTGAATTATTATTGTTATTATATTATTATTAATAACTTGGAATTATTATGATACAATTATTTTAATAATCTAATGATAAACACTTGCTTTATAGAAATTATAGTAGCTATTTTTTTATATTTATGATGAATACAGGCAGGAGATGTGAGTTGTGAGGTTTTTTTTGCTTGTTTATTTGAGGAATTCTCCACTCTATAAGGGCCATGTGGCAGAAAGGGCTACTGGGTTTGACCCACATGAAAACAGCACTTCACATCAGGGGTCGTATTTATCAAGCGTCTTAGAGTGCCATTTTACACTTAAGTCCTGAGAATTTGTGAAATTTAGTCCTACTCTCAAATTTAAGAATAAAAGCTATTTATCAACTTTCTTAAGTCTAAGAATCACTCCTACTCTCCCAGATACAGGGAGATACAGGTTAGGAGCTGCCAGCAGGGGATGGCACTGAGGCGAGATTGATGCCGTTGCCTCACACGAAGTGCTTGGGCCTGGCTGCACCGCGTCAAAGCACAGGGAGAGTGCGCGTCAGAGATGCCCGGGGACATAGGAGACTCTCTTAATGCATCTCAATCCAAACTGAAACATAAAGAATATGGCTGAAATATCAGAAATGGTTCTATTGTTGTTATGGTTAAAAGTTGAACAAACACACATTTTAGACATTTACTGAACAGTAGCCTGGCAAATATCCAACAACAATTACGCACGTATCTCTCATCAAAACGCACCTAGGAGCAGCGCAATATCCCTATAGAGTTGAAACAGGAATACTTTGTGAACTCACGCTTTTGAAAGCAACTCAAGCTTCATCGCAGCTGGATCCTGGCCGCCGTCCAACCCAGAGTTGCTGGGGGTATCTTCTCCAAGAATGCGCTCCACAACTTCTGCAACTGCACTGAAGTCTTTGCCAGGTGGTCCTCCGCCTGGCAAAGACTTTTTCTACCACTTTTTCTCGCAGTCAGCTGGTGACCGATGGCAGAAGGCTTGAGAAGCATATAGTTGATTCCCTATGTCTTCTAATGCCTGTTTTTTATCGTGGCTGGTAAGCGTTGGGCTGAACTTGCCTTTAATGATGAGCTTCCTTTCCTCGACTAGCTCCACTAATAACACTATCTCCTCCTCTCACCAATTGTGTTTTCTTTTTGATTCCATGTTGATTTCTGCATGTGGTTGCAGTAGGCTAGTTTATATAGAGCCACCCACACCAGTTTCAAGTTAGTTGCCTAATTAATGAATTGGAAAGATAAGGAAACATGTATTATTGATTAATTGCCGATATGTTTTGTATTATTTTGTAGATTATTGTCAAAATATACACTCCCATTGTTCACTTAAATATTTCTAAGATATTTCTTTATTCTTAGACAACGGATTCCCTCCCGTGATTGGTCATTTCTATGGACACAGAAGTGACGTCACCTAAAATTCCGTTGACGGCACATAGTAATGTCGTAATTCAGCTCTGAGAGTGACACTTAAGATTCAGTCCTACACTTCGCTGAAAGTGTGAGTAAGATGCTTGATAACTAACTTTTAAGTGCAGCTTTCAGCGAAGAATTTTTTTACTCATAAGTCAACTCTTAGCAGGGTTCTTAGGAGTAATTCTAAGAAGCTTGATAAATACGGCCCCAGGTCTGCCTGAAAAGGAAGAAGTCAGAGAGTGAAACCCCTGCTGTGTTAGCTGGTGTACATGTAAACTTTGACATGCATGCAGGCTTCAAGAAGCAAATGGAGAACATGTTCCACACAGCTTACTATGTAGTAAAGAAAGAGAAGCCATTTACTGACCTTCCTGACCTGGTGCAGCTCAAAAGCAGGACTGGCTCAAACATGCCAAACTGCTACAAGTCAGACAAGGCATGTGCAAGGTGAGAACTACAACTAAATTCCTAACTTAATTACCTTTTTCAATTTCTTCATTATTACTAAATGCACTTATTTTCCTCCAGATTTACAATTGACATCTACAACATGGAGAGGGAGCAACTCCTTACTGACATAAAGAATGCTCACTACATCAGCGTCATGATTGATGGGGCAACTGATAGTGGGATCCTAGAGAATGAGATAGTGTATGTTAAATTCTTCAGTAAGGAGAGGGGAGTGGTCCAGTCCTTCCTTGGCATCGAAGATGTCAAGCATGCACATACAGCTGGTGTGCTTTCTGTGGTACAGTCAGGTACGCCAATATTTAGTACAGTGATCACGTTAAGCTGTTCCTGGCCAATGAATAATTGCTTTTTTTTCCTTATGTGTTTGAGAAAGCAGGCCTGGAAAAGTGGAAGGAGAAGCTGGTCTTCTTTTGTACTGATGGTGTAGCTGTCAATATGGGGAAGAAGACCGGTGTGGCTGCAAAGCTCAAGGAAGAGATTTGACATCTGCTTTTCATCCACTGTGTTGCACACAGGCTGGAGCTGGGGATGGTAGATGCCATTAAAGCACAGCCAGGGATTAAAAAGCTGCAGGAGGTACTGCATTATTTGTATATGCAGTACCACTACTCCCCCAAGGCACTCAGAGAACTGAGGGTGCTGGCAGATGCACTGGAAGACAGAGACCCAATAAGGGTGTTGTCAGGTCCTTCACGATGAACACCTCCTTCTCAATCTTTCTGTCCCCTCTCTGAATGACAGCATGCACTTGCCCTTTAACATCCAGAGGTTGGTTGGCGGGGCTCAGCAGTGGTCTGTGCGGCGCTGTGTGGCTGCCATATCTATCCTGTACGTATTCTGTTTCTTGGATAGCAGTCACAGACGCACTGGTTACCACTTTAAAGTGCAACGGACTGCCATTTATGTTAAGTATTTTAGTCCATGTAGATGACTGTGCATGGTCAACAGCTCCTACATAAGCCACCACCTCATCCTCTTCAATGGATTCTAACTTTTGAGCTGATCTGCACATGGCCACAAAGTGTCCTCTCTCTTGACATTTTCTGCACTCAACGTCTTTTGCTGGGCAATTGATCCGTGAATGTTTTTTGGATTTGCCACATTTCCTACACTGTTTTTGGTTGAGGTAAGCTGAGGCTGAGAATGGTTCACATGTTTATAAGATTTTTTTCTATAAGCCTGTCTCTTATTGTTATGAGACACTGCACCTATTTGCCATGGTGAAGTGGCTGACTGCAGAACTATGGATGTAGCTAAATCCAACTTTGGGTTGAGTCTTTCAGTCTTTCAGACAATTTGGCATCACTTATGCCAACAACAATCCTATTCTGGATCATTTCCTCATGTAAGACGTCATATTATATTTGCAATGTTCAGCTAGCTGGTGCATGGCAGTGATGAAGTTTTCTGCAGATTCGCTGACTTCCTGACATCGTTTATTACATGGCTTGTTCATAAATTACATTATGCACTCCTACAAAGTGTCAATCAAAAGCATGTTTTACCTCATCATTCTCCTTTTGTTTCTCTTCCGTCAACTGCAATGAACTCAGGATATCGTCAGCCTTATCTCCCATTTTGTAAATCAGAGAATTAACCTGGTATGCCCCGTCTTTTTCTTTCAAACCAGAAGCAACCCTGAAGCGTTCAAACCATGTTATCCACGCCGGCCACGACCTTGGCTCGAAGTTGAATGGTCCCGGTGGTGTGACGGTAAATATGTGGTCCATGCTGTGTGCTTTTTGCTTGTCACTAGCTTTCGTCGACCCACTCTTTTTCTTGGTCCACAGGTCACCCATTCTCACTCTTATTCAATTCAATAACACTAATATTCAGTGTAGTGTCACCAAAATCACCTAACCCTACTTTAAAAAACATGTTTCTAATGTAACATTAACTTGATATTGGTATTTAAAATTTCAACATTCAGCAGGACTGTCTTTAAACCTTAGAAATATTAACTTTTTTTTAGCATTTAGAACCAGTCTAAGTGCTGTATTATAGACAACTGGACTTTCGTTATATTCTATAACCTTTTTGTAGCTACTGGCAGTGTTGGGGAGACTTAAACTACATGTAGTTGAATTACATAGCTTAACTACAATTTGCTGTAACTTGCTGGTAGTTAAATTACATTCATGTTTTGTGCTGCGTCAAGTATTTCAACTACTTTTTGGGTATTTTTTTTGTAGTTTAACCACTCAATTTATAAACTACAATTTTGGCCAATAACATGAATTATTTTTATTTTTATTATAAAAAAGACCTATATAATATACATTTTAGTTTATTTTTCTTTAAAAAAGGGCATGAAGCCAATGTTGCCTCTGATTGGCTTGCCCTGGCAGCACTCAAATGCTTCACAGAGTGGGTGGGTCTTTGTGCCAAGGAAGGCAGTGTTCATATGGCAAAAGCACATCATGGACAACCCTCCCGCTGACCCCAAACGCGCCAGCCCAACCATGGCCATATTTGAGCATGTACATGTTGGATATAGATGCATCTTACGGACATGACCTACATGATGAACTCTGCTTGTTCAAAGAGTTCAAAGAGTTAAATATCCCTCGGATGGAAGTCAAGTGAGGTTTTTTTGTGACAAGCAAACTATTTTCACCATCAGAGTTGCACATGGCAGTCCGGGGTAAAGCTAACTGTTTAACAGTCCGATGTGGTACCACACATCTCCATATGCAAACACAACGTTCACACTGGTAACATGAACTTTACCATAACATGCGCTGGTGTTCACAAGTATGCTGATCAACAACACCACTAAGTCAATTAGTACTAGTGATAAAATCATAGCATGTACATTTTTGTCAATAATTTACAATATATATTGTAATTTATATTATTAGAAAATGGTCTGATTAGAGCACAGACCTCCACCATGTCTGGGCCATTTGTGTTGTACTTTAGTGCACTAATGTAGTTTGCAGGCTAATGATCCAGGGTTTGAACTTTATCATCTGGGGCCAGTTGTTCAAAACTTTTGAACATTTATCCAGGATCATTTAATCTGTCTTACTTTTGTGCCGGTTTTTCAAAGCAACATTGGATTGGATCACCTTGATCCAGCTACACAGTTTTTAAGATTACAAAATCCGGATTATCAGAGCTCTAAACCAACCGATCGGATGGCATAATATTAGGAGACAGAGCCTATCCACTTCTACCATGGCTTATGTCTCCTTTCCTTGCAGCAACCAAACCTGCGCAGGCACGCTTCAACACTGCTCATTGCAAAACAATGTGCAATTGAGCGTTTAAATGGAGTTCTGAAGAGACACTTTGCATGCCTTAACTTAGGCCTGGGCAATAAACCGAAAATTTACCGATACCGAAATTTACAACGATAACTGACGTCATTTTGCCCATGTCGGTATATTCGGTGTCATAGGCCTAACATCCACTAGGGACAGGGGGACATGTCCCCCCCCCACTTTCCGAAATCCCGTTTTTGTCCCCCCCACTTTTATTTAATCCAGCGGAGCAGTAGCTCTCAAGCATCTGATACTCAAACATTAGGTCTACTTGATTAATATACCCAGCTTATGTGCTTATTTTACGTTAATTTGATGGCAAACTCCGCCCGCTGATGCAACACCAGCTATGCCAGGTTAGTAATCAAGTGAACCCACTCTCGCTGTGAGACGCGGACAGTTTGTGTAATGATGCTGCGTTCAAAGGCTGCAACAGGCCACTGTCTTCGGCCGGCCGGTCCATTGATCAAACATTTGTGTTTTGTTTTTTATTCACTCAAAATAATGACTGTATTTCCAGCTAGAAAACGCTCATCTCTCTCCTCCCTCCATTGTTGTTTGCATTTGTGTCTCTGCGTGGTCTGACACGTGAGTGTCCTCATGCTGGAAAACGTGACTTCTCGCGTACGTGACCTCACTCCCCGAGACGCAAGAAGAAAGCAAAATATATATTTTTTACTAAGGAAAATGACAAAACTAGTAACGCGTTACCGGTATCACTGATTGTGTAGCTTAAGTGCAACATGAAACATGAAGATGTAAAGAAAAAAAGAAAACAGTAGAATTAACTTTGAGCAAGTTTGGAGGAAAGTCGGAGGTGTGGACCCATTTTAAACAAGTTGTGGGCCGTGATAATAACATTTGTCGGCTTTGTCGAGTGCATTAAGTGCGGCACTTGTTGCATTATTCATTAAGATTTCTGTAGTTCAAACAACTCGCAATTGTAGTCGAGAACGTCAGTTATAACAGCCCACGTATTAAACAGTTGTCGGGTTTAAATCGGTCTTGGGCTCATAATTGCATTCAATGTAATGGGCTCGGGTCGGGTCGGGCTTGATTAAGCTCCTAAACTACTAAGCTCTACTCGGGTCCAGCCGCGACTTTACTGAGGTTCACCCAGTGTGAGCAGCAGGAGGACGGTTAGCTCACCTCCCAGAACATGGCACTGAATCGCTGGAAACTGATTTAGGGAACTTCATCAAATTACTTAGCATAAATATATTAATACAAAATAATTGCAGTTCTTTCAATATCTTCCATGTCATGGGGCCCAGTGACTCCAGCAGCAGATTGTATTAGTAAACTGGACGAATGAGACACAGCTATGTTTATTGTACTTTAGTGCTTCCTCTATTTTATATGAATATTAATATGCAGAAATCTAAAATAAAAAAAATGTCAAATGTAAACTGTGCCAAAAGACTGTTGCAACAAGTCAAGGCAACACATCCAACCTCTTCCACCACCTGCAGTACAACCACGTGATTCAATTCGAAGAAATAAAAAAAGCGAGAAGCGATCAGGACCAGCTAAAAGTGTTAGAATTTGTTTATAAGAGACTGTATTTTTAATACTTTGTGTTTGAAGGAAATTTAAGTTATCTTATACTTTTAAACTTGTTCAGTTGTCATTTCAAGTAATCTGTGCTTTTCAGCTGTTCAATCGTGTGCTTATCAGTTGTTTTTAACTACTAAATAAATAATATAAATCTTAACTACAGTGTAGTTCTACAGTCCTTCAAAGTGGAGGGGGGGGTTACTTAGTTATCGTTCATTTATCGTTATCGAGGTGAGTTGCTCAATATATCGTGATATTGATCTGAGGCCATATCGCCCAGCACTACCTTAACTACTTGCGAGTGAAGCCACAGGGAGCATGCAACATAATACTTGCGTGTATTGTCCTGCACAGCATCGCTACCAAGCACAATGTCCCTCTCCGTAATGATGTTTATGACGCACCTGAGCCTGTTGAAGAACCAGGCCAACCTCTGACGTTCTGTCAGAATGAGGGACTGACTGGATGTGCAGTAAGGGATGCCATTGCTAGAAATTATTTTTGACAGGTTCATCTCTGATGATTGTTTCTTTGAAATTAATATACAGTGTTGAATGACAGAAACATTTCATATATTATTTTTGTTTGTTATTAAAATCTGTTTGGGGGAATTGTTTCATGGGCGTAAGATCATTTTTATTTTTTTTTTCATTTTTATTTTATTTTTACTTTACTATACTGAAAGGCTTAATTGGTGGACTATGTCTACTTTATCTACTTCATCACTGTAACGGTTAAACAAGTCAAGTGCAAAATATAAGTAAAAGTATTATATACTAAATGATAGAAATTTATTATTTGACCAATTTTAAAGTTTTAAAACATTTTCTTCCTGAAATCCACCTTGAAATCCTACCTCCTGTTGGGATCAGGATAATCCTGTTTTTTTGGATCAAAGTTATCCAAATCCTACTGAAATGTTTTGAACAACACAAAGTGAAGGTTTGATCCAGATTCAAACTAGGATTGGATTCCCTGATCTAATCCGATTTCAGAATCCTTTTTTCCCTTTTGAACAACCAATTTTCAAGATTTGATCCAATCCGCTCATCAGATCAGATTACCTTTGGAAAACTGGCCCCACAAAATGCCAATTGCAAAACTCCCCTTTGTGGGACAAATAAAGTATTATCTTATTTTATGAATTGCCAGACTTACAGTTGATGTCATTTATATTCATTATTTTTATGCTAAATAAAATTCTACTATGGAAAATCAGGTTATTTAATAATCTCTGCGAGCAAACAAGACAAATGAAGAAAACAAGAACACACTTGTCTCACTGTTGTTCTAACAGGTTAAGTAGCTATAAAGCTCAGCAGCTTTTACAAAAAAATGATTTTTTTTATTTTGACTGTGTTTTGATAAAAAGAAATAAACCATTTTAATTTTTACATTCTGTCATCTAATATTTTATTCCATTACTTTTGATGATGTTGTAGTTTTCCACAGTAGTATCGTTTCAGTTTTGGTATCGAGATATTTTAGGCAGGTATCGTACCAAGAAGTCATATTTTTGTTATCGTGACAACACTAGTCATGAATATTAACAATTTCTGCACTCAATTTCATTCCTGTAAGTGTTTTGTAATGTTTCTGACATTGTAAGTAACTTAATGTTGACTTACTCTGTCACTGGAAAAGCATCTTCTTTGAAAGATGTCAATAGCTCCATGGACTTGCCAGTCTTGAAAGACACACAGCTGCATACAGGTCCAGGTCCAGCAGAGTTTGGTGTGTGCTGCTGTCCTGAGCTGGAACACAACATACACAGAGCTTTGAGTGTGAATAATGATAGCAGATCTTTATAGTTCTGATCGTTGGCATGAAGAAGAGATGTGTATAGGTAGAGATTCTCATCTCACCTCTGAGATTTGATTTGGCTGTCATGTTCCCCCTGCGGAGAGGTTTTAGAGGGAATGACTCCCTCCACGCCATCATTACACTGATTCATGCTTCTAAACTCACACACATTTACATTTAGGGCAATCAGTAGACGCTTTTGTCCAAAGCGACTTACAGTAATTCATACATACATTCATACACTGATGGCTGTGACTGCTATGCAAGGTGATGATCGGCACATCAGGAGCAGTTTGGGGTTCACTATCTAGCCCAAGGACACTTCCATATGCAGACCAGGGTAATCAAAGACGCTAAGTCTAGCCCTGGGCCACAGCCACACACACTTTCATCTGGAGAAGAAACACAAATCATTAATCATCTCCACCAATAGTCCAGTAGATGGAGTCATGAAGCTGCAGTGAAATGAAGAGCAGCTTAGCACATACACAAAAAGCATTGAGGACCATTTACATTGACGGACACGCACACAGGCTGTTCACAATTAATGTCAACATCTGTCATGAGTGATCCGATCAAAACTGGACAGCTTAAAGTCCATCAGTTTACAGCTGACATCAACCCATGTCTGAGTGACCACCTGTGATCAGATGTCAGTTCCTGCTCTATGTGCAAATACACCGTCCATCAGTGGGACAGACAGACACCATGTTTCTACACAAAGACAGGAAGAAGTTCATTTCGAACATTTGCTGAATATACAAGAAGTCCTAATAATACAGAATAAGTCAGAGACAGAGTTTCACAGAGTTTATAAAGTGTCTCTTAACTCAACAACTCACTAAACTGAGGCATTTGTTAAAGGGATAGTTCTGTTTTTTGAAGTGGGGTCATATAAAGTACATATCTATTAGTGTTGTCACGATACCAAAAATATGACTTTGGTTCGATACCTGCCTAAAACATCTCGATACTGATACTAGGGATGTCCCGATCAGGTTTTTTTTACCCCGATCCCGATCTGAGTCCTTTAATATTTAGTATCTGCTGGATACCCCAATCCAATACTCAGCCTTAACTAATATTTTCCTGGATAATACAGCTGCATTAACCTGTATCCAAGCTGTTCCTTTATGTATTTTTTTTTAAGTTGTTGAAACAATGTATATACCTTTATATGGCTCTTTCTGATTCTGCATATGCTGTTCCATATATGGAGGAACCAAGCGTGGGCTGCGTCTCCATATATGGAGGAACCAAGCGTGGGCTTCGTCTCACACACTTCAGCTGCTGAACACGAGGGTCTGCTGTCACAGTGCAGCGTCACACACTCACCTGCTAACACAAGGAAGGTGGAGGCCAATGTTATAATAGTATATGCATAATTTTCTATTGCTTTTTACATATTCCCTATGCTGTCATGTAAAATGACGTGGACGCGTTGCTTGTCTATTTCACACGCCGTCAGCGTCTCCTCTAATGCCTGTTTTACATGCTTGCTGTATGAGACCCACGAAACTAGTGTGCATACTGGCACGTTGTAACTTGAAAGTGGAGTCAATGTGATGTAATGCAGAGATGGTAGGACATACCGGGGATTCAAAAACCCTGATCCTCTACCACAGAGATGAGCTGGTTATCCAGAGCGATTAATTTAATTACCTCTCTGTAATATTTGTGGCCATGTCGCTGTCTCGAGGACATTTCTCTTTCCTTTTGAAAGTATCTGCGAGTGTTTGTTGCTTCAGTGTCTTTGCCTGTACTCTCGAGTGAACACGTTGTATTCTTTGAGTGTTTGTTGCCGTAACAGTTGAGTAGTATTAAATGCAGCTCCGCAAAACGGTCGTACTGCAGATGTTTCATGTCGCCGTTGGACTACTTTCGCTTTCTAATTTAAGTTTTTTCCACACTGCAGACATTTTATCCACAGGTTTGCCAGAGTAATGTTACGCGCGCATCTGAGTTCTGCCACAAATTGTGCCCAGATTGGCCCCGATGCCGATACTGCGATACTGAAACGACACCACTGCGGAAAACTAAAACATCATCAAAAGAAATGGAATAAATTATTAGATGACAGAATGTGAAACTTAAAATGATTTATTTCTTTTTATTAAAACACAGTCAAAATAAAAAAAAATAAAATAAAAGCTGCTGAGCTTTATATCTACTTAATCTGTTAGAACAACAATGAAATGATTATGCAGCTGTTTCACTTAGCTGCCAATGTGGTTACAATCATCTCTGTATCCAACTCTGTATTGTTTCGTTCATTTGTCTTGTTTGCTCTCAGAGATTATTAAATAACCTGATTTTCCATAGTAGAAAAAAATTAACAGCACATTAACTACAGTTTTATTCAGCACAAAAATAATCAACATAAATGACATTAACTGCAAGTCTGCAATTCATTAAATAAGATAATACTTTATTCATCCCACAAAGGGGAATTTTTCAATTTGCATTTCATGTTGATAAAGTTCAAACCCTGGATTATTAGCCTGCAACTACACTAGTGCACTAAAGTACAACACAAATGACCCAGACCTGGTGGAGGTCTGTGCTAATCAGACCATATTCTCATAATATAAATCACAATATATATCATGAATTATTGACTAAAATGTACATGCTATGATTATATTACTAGTACTGATTGACTTAAAATAGATAATTAAGTGGTGTTGTTGATCAGCATACTTGTGAACACCAGCGCATGTTATGGTAAAGTTCATGTTCCTAGTGTGAACATTGTGTTTGCATACAGAGATGTGTGGAACCACATCGGACTGTTAAACAGTTAGCTTTACCCCTGACTGCCTCCTGCAACTCTGATGGTGAAAATAGTTTGCTTGTCACAAAAAAAACCTCACTTGACTTCCATCGGAGGGATATTTAATGTTATCTATCGCTAACCTGCAGCTCTTTGAACTCTTTGAACAAGTTTGCATGTCTGTCAGCTAGATGCTTCGCTGGGTTGGACGTGTTGGCTCCCTTGTCCATTACGGATTTAAAGCATCGTTTACAGACAGGCTTTGTGGTGTCAGTGGGCTTGCCCTTACTGTCGGCAGGAGCACTCATGCAACTTTCAGCCATGTCTGTCTCACTCTGCTCTGTGACTGTCTGTCACCGTGAAACCACGCCCACTCTGTCTGCAGGCAGTGAGGAAGCAGAGAAGCTGCACACAGACATGCTGCCCCACTGTCGCACAAAGTTCATAAAGTACCGATACTAACAAAACGTGAAAAATTATCGTTTTTAACGGCTGCGTACCGCGGTACATTTCTAGTATCGGTTTACCCTGCAACACTAATATCTATAGTCGATCTGTTCCCTACTGTAATCACAGATCAGCACAGCCTCAGTTTGGAGAAGCAGAGAGCCGCTCCAGCCCAGACGCTCAGCTTTGTACTGCAGTGAACGGTGTCCAGATGCAAAGCCAATTTTAACCACCTAAAATAAGGCCCACCTAAAAAAATCTATATCAGTTCAAGTGTACATTATATAGAGAAAATTCACAATGCTTTACATCACCGTCAGACCGGCCTTTCTTTTGGCTAGGGCTGCAACTAACGATTATTTTGGTTGTCGACTAATCTATCGATTATTTTTTCGATTAGTCGATTAGTGACGATTATTTTGGCAGCATCTGTTTCTACTTTAGTTTTACCTCATATTCTCAGAGCAAATGAAAAACCCATGAAACATGCATTTGAAAACATAATATTTTGAAACACAACTGGATTTTTAATATGTCAACTGAACTAATTAATACTAATTATTACAGTTCTTAATTGATTACATATCTTACAACTGAATAATTATGTTATAAATCATTGCATTAAGTGGAGGTTTACTATTCAGTGTTTTATCCAATTTATTTTATTACTGTTTACTGACTTAATATCCTACACATGAATTATTACTGATATCGTTGCTGTCAGACAGAAACCTCTTATTTGCAAATTTGACTTATTTTTTTAGAATCATTTTACTGGCCACCCTTCACATCTGTACACATTATTAGCCAAGGAATGTATTAAAGAGCCTGTCTCCAGCTGGACTCTTGTCTGATGACACATGGGGCAGCACAACCACACTTGTTATTATTCGAGATTTGTTGCATTTTTAATAACTATGAACTTTAATAAATCACTTTTTGGTTGCACACTAATGGATGAATATGTCTTAAAAATGCAAATCCATTTCAGTTTGATTTGCTGGTAGGTTTGTAGGCTATTTTTTTGAAATAACTCAAAACAATGACTGTATTTCCAGCTACAAAAGGGCAAATCTCTCTCCTCCCTCCATTGTTGTTTTGTCACTGCGTGGTGTACACGTGAGTTCTCCTCATGCTGAAAACATGACTTTTCGCACACGTGACAACACTCCTCGAGACGCAAGAAGAAAGCAAAAATATATATTTTTACTAAGGAAAATGACACAATAATAGTAACGCACAGTGACTTGAGTAAGTAACTTTAATCTGATTGCTAGTTTGGAAATATTAACGCGGTAGATTACTCGTTACTGAGGCCGGGCCGGGCCAGGCCAGGACTCAACCTGCACGGGGTCTGGTCGGGTTTGATGTTTTTGGGTTCAATCTGAGCTCTACTACAGAGTCACACGTAAATTTAATGTCATATATTGCAGTTGTGAGGTTACCGCCCGAAAATGTTCCCAAACTTTGGACGTGTTTGGTTTTGCTTTCCTGCTCTCCTCAACATGTTCCGCCATCATTCATATTCTTCTTCTTCTGCGGAACCGTCTTCCTCTTCTATGCCACACTCTAGTGCGCATTCTAGTAGTGGTGCTAAAGCAATCTGCTCCGACTCAAATCTTTTTTTTATATGATGATGAATAATAATAACAACAATAAATACGACGTGTCGACGCACACATTTCGTGTCGACAAATTTTGATTGTCGAAGTAATCGATTACGTCAACTAATCGTTGCAGCCTTACTTTTGGCACTACATTTTCTCAACTGTAGAACATCCGTACCCCTACGTGCAGTGAGTTTTAGTGGTCTGCCATCGCAATTTCACTCTGGCCTTGGTCGGCAGTTGGGAGCGACACTGTTTTAACCTAAATATAGAGACTAATAAAAGGATGGCAATACTGTGTTAAAAATAGTGTTAACTTAAGGCCTATGACTGTTAAAAGCAGATATGTTCCATCAATCAGGGGGGCAGTTTAAAACCAAACTGGAGACTAAAACTCACATTAAAACATGGTTTATATGTTATTTGACATTTGAATGATAATAAAGGATGGAACAACCCAAATAATCATGGCATCTGTAATTAGGTGCTGCTTAGCATCAGGGTGGAAAATAACAATTAAAGTCCAGGTCAATATCAGTCCAGCAGATTTTCTTCTTTGTACAGGTTCCGTGCCTCCGCAGCTCCAATGTCACTCCGAGGTCAGCTGCCAGGGCCCTTTCTCCCCGTCTAAATATGATTTTGCTGGGTGGCTGTTGCCGATCGAGTCCAGAGTGAAACTAACTTGGCAGACACAAACTGCTTCATAGTACCAAGAAAACAATATGCAAGTACTGTGTTACATGTAACCTCCCTGCATTCAAAATCCTGCTTAAATAAAGTATAGTACACATTTCATCAGCAGTAAATGTACTCGTCCTATAGTTACAGTTCTCCTGGAGGATACAGTAATCAACTTGAAAACTGTAGGCTACTTACAGTAGTTGAGTAGATGTACTTTCTACCTGCTGATAGTAATGAGTGCACAATGTGAAACTGGGAGCGCTCCTCTCAGCTCTCTGCTGTAGAGCTGACATGCTGACAGACACGTTAAGTGGCTCACAGCTGTCTCCGCCTGCTGCACAGGCTGCAGTCAGTCATCAGTAGTGATACTGCGCAGTAATGATGACTACTGTACTATTTCTACCTCTCCTGATCCATCGATCACTCCCTCCAACATGGCGGAGGGAAGGTGGTGTTATCACTAAATTGACTGTTCTCAAAGTCAGGAGCCGAGCGACACATTTCCACGTTTTTTACTGCAGCAAGTATACAGCAGTCACCAGCATCACCAACTAGAGGAGCAGAGACGGTAAGCACTGAGAAAGAGTCAAAAAAGGCTCATTACCTTCACGGACACAGGGCTTCAGTCCTAAGTGAAAGTGAAAGTACACGTCAACAGGAAACAGAAGCGCCACAAGCTTCATCAAACCCGGACCAAGTACTAACAGCTGCAACCTGCAGGAAGGTCCAACCCTGCCCACATCCAACTCCGCCCACACCCAACTCCGCCCACATCCAGTGCCTTAATCGTGCTGCATTCAGGACAGTGGGGATTTCGGACTTCTATGAAACTTGCTGCATTTATGACACCTGCGAACTGTAGGACTTCGTAATTTTCTTTTTAACATACATAAATGTTGTACTCTATAAAATCTATAATTAGATCAGCCAAAAAAAGACAAATGCATTTATATTTTGTAATATACATAGGCCTGACTCTCTGTATCTGTAATTGTAGGCAATCCAATAAACACTATATATATATACATATATAAACATATATATATATATATATATATATATATATATATATATATATATATATATGTGTGTATATATGTATATATGTGTGTGTATATATATATGTTTATATATATATATATATATATATATGTGTGTGTGTGTGTGTGTATATATGTGTGTATATATATATGTATATATATATATATATATGTGTATATATGTATATATATGTGTATATATATATATATATATATATATATATATATACACACACATTTATAGAGTTATGGAAATGAAGGACACATGAATGTAATAAACTCAGTTCATGTGAATAATATATTCCTACAATGACTCCTTTTCATCTTCAAGTCGATGTCATGGGGATAATAAAAGCAATAAACTTCCACTCAGCCCTTGAGACGGCAAACAATGAGGAATACCTATTTAGTAGGTAGTTTAGTTGATTAAAGATACTAAAATGTATCTTATCCATGAAAATATTTTTTATTGTAGTACAACAGGGACAACAAGATAAAAAAAATGAACTTATAACTGCTATTACAATACCAAGCTTTTGAGTGTGGAACCTGGATTTAACATCCATGGTAAAAACGATGTTTTAAAAATAACACAGGGTGTTAAGCCTTTTTCATTCAATACCTGTAGATGAACCGTTTTGGGAATGGGACAAATCATCATCCAGATATATATGGGCAGGGAAAATACCTAGGGTAAGAACAAAACTCTGCAGCTGCCATCATAACCTGGCACTTCGGCCATGACAAATGTGGGAGACACACCATGAACGGTTTAAGAACACTAATTTATTAACAAAAGGCAATGAACAGAACTCAACATGAACAAGGTGTGGAGTGTGGATATCAGTGGAATCAGTAGTGTAAGGTGTGCATGAGGGATGATGGTGTGTGGATGTTGTAAGGTGCATCCCGGGTGGTGGGTGGTGATGGAGAAGGCGACAAGGTGTCAGTCACATCCTAGGTTCGTGGAGTGTCTAGAATTGGAAGGAATCATGAAAGGATAAATCTAGTGATATATTCCATACTTTGTCAACAAATTCCATGAGAAGAGCAAAACCAATAGATAACTGATCCTACTAACAAGTATTAGTTGTGTAGCCAAAGCCTGATGTAGCATAAACATGGACACAAAGCATTTTCATACATATTTGGAGTTGCCCCTCTGTGGCTACTTTTTGGACTAACATTCACAGCATCCTGGAAACTGTCTTTTGATCCAAATAAAATTATAAAAAAACAAAAACAATGCTCACCCACCACTTATTGGGAAAACCCTGCACAGAGCTGGCAGAAGTGCGAGCAAAAGCCAGGGTGCGAGTTCTCAGAATAGATGCCCTGCAGCACCCTCTTTTCCCATTTCCTGCATAGCCATCGGTAAATAAAAACAGTCCTTGTTAGAGGTCCCCCTTTATTCTCTTTGGATCTTCACATTGAAGAAATCCTTGCTGTCTAGAAATCCTCTGGTCAGTATTGTACCCATAGAGATACTCAGTGTATGGTTCTATTTTTGTGTCTCTTGTGTTTTATTAATTGTAATTGCAACGTTTAGTTGTGTGAGTTTTAAAGGGCTACAATTATTAGTTATTAAATTACTTATATCCATATTTATTTTCTTTTTCTTTTACTACTGCATGAGACCATCATTATTGCCGTATGGATGCCCATGGAATGGCAATAAATTAAGTTTTCCAGTACTTGGTCCACACACTACAGTCTTTGCAACAACTTCCATCAGCATTGTTAAAAACAAACAAGTTTTCACTGCCATCTTTAGGTAGCAATAACTGAAAGAAGTACTCATTACATTTCCATGCACAATTTTCATACCTGGTATGCAGTTTTTGAACGTCACCCTGCACTCTCTACACGTATCCAGAGTGTACATTCTAACCCTAACCCTGTTTGCAACACCTGTAGAAGACAATTTGAGAATAAGCTGATTTCTGTAATTTATTTAACATGGAAAACATGCAGTATATATCCATAACTATATAGCTACAACCATTTTTGTAATCTTACTGTCAAGCCACAGAAAATGCACTTTTCTCTGGAAGTGTTCCTTTCCCACCACTGCTATGAAGCAGGAACACACCAGGGAAAGGGTCATCAAAGCTCTGTCTCCATCGTGAAGGACCACCTCAGCAAATATCATCTCCAGCAAGCATGATGGCAACTGAAACAAGATTTCATTTTTACATTTTCTATTGGAAGACATCATCTTCAGTTAGTATAAGCAAAACAGCATTAATAGAAATACTGAAAGTATGAGCACTGAATGTATTAAATAAATATTGTATTCCCCAAAAATAGAAACACATGCAAACAAACAAAATCATAAAGAAATTATTAATAAATAAAATACCTGATCAATACATGTTGCCTGCTCCTGCTCTCTTCCATGTGACATGGGCTCCATTCGTCTTCTCTTCCTACGTAGAAATGTCATAGGGGTGACATTAGCAAGATGCTTCTAATGTAACACATGAAAATACTCAACTTTTAATATAGAAACTAGGGGTTTGACGTTACACAGAAGTCACAGTTTGGTTCATATTTTGGTTTAAGAGTCAGTTTGGTACAGGGAAAAAAAAGTGTTATTATTGTTGACTGTTATTGTGTCAAAGATGCACAAAATCCTCTTGCTTGGGACCGATACAAACTAAAGTACCTTTCCTGTTCGTCCATGTCCGCACATTTTCTCTTCCTAAAAACAAATTTATAAATATCAGACCACTAAATTATAACTAAACACATCATAGTTATCAGGTAAGAAGTTGTTCATACCTTTGGTGTTCTATGTTGTCTAACAACAGCTGGCACCACCACCTCCTTATAAGTGGCATATCATGCTAGTAGATGAAGACAGATATGTCATTGTAATTGCAATCCTAAAATCTGTACATTAACATTTTCAGACTTAAATTGCTGACCTGTGTGAAGTCAAAGGTCCAGTCCAGTGCCATGTATAGTGCGTACTGTAATCCATATCATAAACAACAGTTAACATTCTTTTCATATGATAGAACAGAGTTGATACAGAGTTGTTACTGTACATATAAACCATATCAATGATCCTTTTCCCTTGGCATCTGCTTATGTTATTATGTTTGTTGATGCCGAGGTGCACAATCCCATTACTTACTCATCACTTACCATTAGCATGAACACACCACAGTCCACGCTGCCTGCTTGTGTTGGAACATTCTGATAAAAATGCCAGAAGTTATTGACAACTCAATTTTATTCAAAATATTTCATAAAATTACATTTCTTGATACTATTTCAATGAATAGCACATTTCACAAGGCATATAAAAATAAAGCATTTCCTTCACCTTGTTTTAAAAACAAATGCCCAGGATCCTGGTACCATCTGTGCTGCAATGTGCTATAAAAGACGAAAGGATAGCATGCTGAAATACACTGTTAAAGACCTCACATGATTGTGATGTGACGTGACATTTGTGGGCAACATTTTAAACAGTTTAAGCTTGCTGTTCCATGCTTCATTCTGAATAGCACCTTTTCCATCAGTACAGACAATCGATTGTTGATTAATTGGCTTCCATTATTGCTTTAAGCAACAGTGGAGCAGGTGTGCATAGTATGACTCCAGACTGTGCTACCTTGATTGCCACAAATATAATGAACACATCACCTGAAGGCTTCTTTAGAACACAGCAGAAGCAACATTGAACAGTTGCAAACATCTTAACTCTACTAGGAACATTGAACGGTTCCTTAACAGAACAATATTAATGATAATATAACGTCATGCAAAACACAAAAACTTAACGGAACATTAATTTACGGGAACAATGAACGGTTCCTCAATATTAGACTGAAACCTGAACATGGATAAATAATGCCAGTTTCCATAGCCACTAAGCTTGGAGGAATCAAGAAGACGAATCCTCTTAAGTTTAGTCTTCAGGACCTGTAAAAAAAATTTCAAGTAAAGGTTGAATCTGCATTGTGCAGACTACTGCAACTGTACATTAAAACAGCTTCACTGTAAGGCCTTTTTCATAACTTTTAAGTGAACATATATGTGACAAAGCAGATTATTTTTCATGACATGGACTACACACACTTCTCATGAGAATGTGTGGCTGTGTACTGGAATTTCAAATCTAAAAGTAGATGCAATATTTGAAAAGTCTGTCAATGTGACCAAATAATAATAAAATGGTGACATTCTTATAAAAAATTGACATGATGCCTGTAAAACTTACACCTAGTATCCAGTGTCCTGGTTTCTATACATGAAAAAGGATGCAGTCTTTAGATGATGCATCTACCTGCATCATTGGAATGACAACAATAAAGGCTTGTACTTTCAACGTGAAGATATTTTTAAATTCGCAACCATAGTCTGAAATGCTGACACTATGTACAGGTTCAACAAACTATAGCCTCACACAACACATGCATAGAACTTACTGGCAGCGAGAGAAACGGGTCGTCATTGAGAGGCTGTGTCCAAGTGGGGATAACACAGGCATCCACAGCATGAACATCCTTTCCCTGTAAATCACAGAATACCAGTTTAAAGTATTTGGGTTTACTTGGAAGAAATAAGTACTATCAATGATTGAAAATTGTACTTCGAAATGCTACAAAAAATATCCATACGCACCTTCTGCCCAGCAATCTTGATGATCAGAGATAAACAACAGTTGACAACCTGTAATAAAACAACAGAATGTTTTACGGATTACAAAGACATTTTACTAAACAATTTTCAAATATTTCTGTGATTAAAAGTGTACTAACTGTTGCCTCCACTTCTCTGTCCAATCCCAGGGACAGGAAGTCCAGCCTTTTTAAAACTGTAGTGCCCACTTGACCAATTGCCTCGTCTGGTGATATGTGTCATCCAACACATCATCGAGCTTTAAAATGACAGTATCAGTTAAATACTTACTACTATATTATACTAGACGGCAAAAAACAAAAGACTGTAGAAAACTGACTTTAGAACTCATTTATATGAAGAAAAATATTCACTGTGTTTGATGCGGGCCATATTAGGCCTATTAGAACTAAATCAAATTTAAAAAACCTTACCCATGCCAATTGTCCTTTGTCCATCTCGTGCTCAGTTGCTTCCCTTCTTGCACATATGTGGTATATGTGCTTCATTCCACAACAGTGTTCATCGCAAACCTCAAAACCTCCTGCAATATGGTAAGAGAAGCCCAATTTCAGAAATGACAGGAGCATAATAAGCAATGTGTGGAATTTGTACCATAGCTGGTCTTTACAGCAACTGACTTAGTAAATATTGTTCCAAGTTGTACAACATTAGATTATAGTGCATTAGATAGTGCAGTATCAGATGCTACATTTTTGTACTGTGTTGATCTCTGGAATACCTGTTGTGGTTGCAGCTGGAGCTTCCACTATGTTCATAGTAGGGGCTACGTTGACAGCAGGAGTCAGTGGTGGGGTGGTGGCAGCGGCCTGGGTTCTTGGGCTCTCAGCCCTTAGGTTAAATTTAACTCCATAAACAACAGCACAAGGGCATGTGACCACAGCCCATCCACCTGGTAAAAGAAAGTTATTGTACCCGTTATGAGTAACTATTACAGTGAAATGTAGTAAGTCTGAATGTTATTACTGATGCAAACACTTTTGAATATGAATCAACTCACCAGAAGCCCCCCAGACCTTTGCAAACACTTTGTCATATGATGACCGGTTCTGCATTTCTGTGCGGAGCCTCATAATTAGGTCCACCCTGGAGCCCTTGGAGTCTATGCCACACTCCTTGCAGAGCCTTCGCACAGCTTCCATCTATGATGTTAAATAGCAAATATTACAGCCCTGATGGATTCAACAATGAGAAAACCCATACAAATAACGAATTACTCCACAGTGTGCAAATACCTTCAGTTTCAGAATCTCGTCAGTGAGCCGGTCCTCTGTAATTAAGAGGTCGGATTCTTCATTTGGGTTCCTTGGTGTGTGGATTTTGCAGTGTTCTGTGTTTAACACCACACTGGAGCCTCTTGTGTGGGGACCAATCCATGGTGCCCAGTTATGGTAACTGGGCCGTACCAAAAACGGGTTCTGCTTGTTACCTGCAGGAACATTTCAGAAGAAGAGTACAGAATATGTTACTCCCATTGCAGCACGTGTGGGATTCTCATTAATGTCACTCCAAACATATTTTGGATGTTGACAAATTCTGGTTCTGGATGTAGTTCATACTTACTTGGCACCAATCCCTGACTGACCATTTCTAGTGACACAGACTCCCAGAAGTCTTACACATTAACTTTCCCATCATAATCCTGGGGTGGCTGCTCTATGCTACTTACTAGAAAAGAAACAGGACAACAACAAATACAAATGTTGCACCATTATGAATGATGCTACCTCAGAGGGCTCAAGATATCCACATATGCTTCTTTCAAGTCTGGTGGAATGACATTTCCCAGAAGTGACTTTGCTGGCGTAATGAGTTATTTTATAGGCATGTAAAATCTGGTTACAATCAAACCTGAGATACCAAATGAATGACAGCGACAGGTTACTGTGATATTTTATATCATGTTCAGGGCAATTATTTCATTATTTATATACTTACCGGGCATACTGAAGACTCCCTTCTTATGGAGATCCATAACAACCGTAACAGGATGGTAACCACATGTGACACATGAAAATGTGTATGAATGATCTGTCATGGCTTCATAATGTAAGTATGCATACAACAGTTTTTGCTTTGATGGGAATCTTTTGCCACACGTCTTCTCCAACACCTCTACAGCACTTCCAATGGCCTGGTGAGTCTATTAAAAAATCAATTATCAGACTTATTACAGATTAGAGTTTTTTTACAAGTTTTTTCTGGTTTGCAAACAATTAATACATACCTGGAGAGTGTTTCGCAGGAACACACAAAGATGCAAGGAAACAAGAGTGTGATCATCAAAGTTGTGTATTCCATCACTCCACTCCTGGTAGCGGAAGATCATGCCACAGCTACAGCAGTACTTGCAATACGCTGATACTCCTAATAAAAACAATTACAAGTTGGTGTGTCAGATGTGTCAACAGCTGCCAATTTCAATTATGCTATTTGCAGTAAGCACTGGATATCATTTAAAATTCATACATGTTCTTACTTTAAAATCTGTACTTAAAGGCTGGTTCACCAAAAATATGATACAATATGATAATAGTAGCTGCTACTGTTATCATATTGTAATGTGGCTTGAAAAAACAAACAAAAAAAGGCAGCTACCTTGTATTATGTCAGTCACAGTCACAATTTTTGCTGTTGCGGTGATGAGCTGTGGTTCACTCAGCAGTGTCTGGCCTGTGCATTCAGTGCAGATGGTCTCATGAGGAATTAGGTGCCTCGGAAAGTCACCCATTGCACTGATAACATCATGAGGAAGATCTGCAGGAATTTTCTTCCTGAAGATGTAGTGCACCATCCGTGACAGCATCGGGTCATCAGGTGGGTATTGTGCCCCTTCTTTGTGTTGCTCCTCTTCTCCCTCTGCAACATCTGTAAATGATTCTACAGGTGCACCTTCCGTACACCTTACATTGACAATAAGCGACGGTTCTATCTGAAATAGATGCCACTTGCCAATGGTCTTGTGGATGCAGGACTGTCTTGGTTTGGCACATGGACAGCACCATTCAATTATTTTACTGTCATACGTGACCAGCACTCTACCTAGCCTATTATAATAAGAGATGTCCGGTTCGTACACAGAAAAGAATTCTTTGGTGGGTGGTCCACCAACTGTCACCAGGCATGACAGAGGCACTCCCACATTCATAGCTTCAGCTTGCCGTTGGAGACATTTTTGTTTACTGGCTTCACCAAACCACTTTTCTTGGACAATTTGTGTCAACACATCCTATTCCAGCGTAGGGTTGTCTGTTCTGGCAGGCGGGCAGTAGGTGAGGGACTGCAGGTGGTGGCATTCAAATGGAAAAAGATTGCTTCTTTTAGCAGAGTCTGCATTTATCTTGCACTAGTCCATTTCACAACTTATTTGTTGATCCTTGCCGACTGTCTTTTTTATGATATGGATAGGTGTGCTGGGTCCAGTAAATGATTTTACGTCAACAAAAACACCATGTCTGGGATCAAAGCACTCACTGCTCAGATGACATTGAGCTGTGATGTCCCGCTTGTTGTCCGAGTGCTTCCTATGCAAGTGCATTCGTAAGTTGCGTCTATTCAGTGTAAGTCCACAATGGATACACTGAACAGTCTGCTGCTTTTGACCCTGCACACGAGGTGGTGCCTTTGCAGGTGTAGCTGAAGCCACTGTGGGAGCATGAGGTGCAGGTGCAGCTAAAGCCACGGTAGGGGCAAGAGGTGGAGGTGCAGCTAAAATATGAGGTGGAGGTGTAAATGAAGCCACGGCAGGAGCATGAGGTGCAGGTGCAGCTGAAGCCACAGCAGGAGCACACAGGGGGAGGTGCAGCTGAAGCCACGCTGGGGGCAAGAGGTGACGGTGCAGCTAAAATATGAGGTGGAGGTGTAAATGAAGCCACGGAAGGAGCATGAGGTGCAAGGTGTCTCCTTGCATGATTCAAGGTGAGAGACAAACTGAATTTTGCGTATAACTATTTTCTGGCATTTTGTGCAATGGAAATGTGCCACATCTCTGCACCGCCGACTGCATTTGCAGATGAGATAACCTGTGAGACAACATTATCACAATCAGAACTACTGACAACCTCACACACAATCCACAAACAGAAGCACAAGCTTGATAAGGAGACAATATAAGTTTTCTCTCAATAATATGTTATCTTCAGTTTATTCAGACTGTACCTTGATGATGCACTGCCAACTTTAAATGATTTTGTTGGTGATACAGCATTCTATGACTTTTTGTCGTGCTGTAATAACAACACGGACAGCTATAGGTGTCCGCCAAAGGGATATCTGGATCCTCTGTGGTGAAATGGGTGGCGTGCTGCTGAGACAACCATATCAAAAGACCAAGATCATTAGATGCAAATCCATGCACAACTTAAGTTAATGCTATCAGCATTCAGGCAGTGATGCAGGCAGGCGGGTAGTCACGTTTTGCTGGAGCTCCAGCACACCCGTTTATTTCTCGATATTACCACTCATTTTTCACAACCTAACTAAGTTCATACGGAGTATTGACTCCGTGTAATGTCTCTGGAGCACTTTTGGGGCAACTCGATCGGCAAAATGCCCCCGAAACAGGCTAAGAAGTCCGCCGTATCAATATCAATAATAACATATCGCAGCATCTTAACGAGATTGGTGTCCGGTTCGATGAAGCTGAGAGGAGGATATCAGCGGTGGAAGATACTGCGGTCGAAACAGAGAAGAAGGTTGTCAGCTTAACGAAGTCAGTTACGGAGCCAGTGTTGCCAGATTGGGCGTTTTTCCGCCCAATTGGGCTACTTTTGTTGACGCCAGGCGGGAAAAAAATACATTGGGCGGGTGAATAAAATTTGGGCTGCTTTTGTCCACATTTGGCGGGTTTTTTAATATTGTGAAAACAGCACTCTGAACTGCGGGAGCCCATCACGAGCGCCGGAGGAGCGAGTTAAATAGAACAGAAAAGCACCAACACCCAGCTAACGGCGAGGAGCATCTCTCTCTCTCTCTCTCTCTCTACCCCCCCCCCCCCCCCCACCCCGCTAACAGCGAGAAGTGGCTCCCCCCCCCCACACACAGACACACAAGGGTGTCTGGCAACTTCGTGATTTGGGCTGGCTTTTAGTGGATTGGGTCTGATTGGGCTGGGAACTGTCAATCCAATCTGGCAACACTGAGCTAGCAGAGCGTCTTCAGGACCAGGAAAATCATGGCCGCCGAAAGAATTTGAGGATCCTGGGACTTTGTGAGAAAGTGGAGGGGAGCGACACGGTGAAGTTTATGGAGCAGTGGATCCACAGGATCCTGGACATCGAGGCCAAAGCAGGTCGGATAAAACTGGAGCAGGCTCACAGTATACCCGGGCCCACCGCATCGAAGCTGCCCCGCGCCATGATCGTCAGGTTCCACAGCTTTTCCGACCGCCAGAGAGTTATGGAGGCTGCACGACGTAAAAAAGAGGTTCTCTTTGAGGGAGTCAAAATATATTTTTTTCAAGACTTTGCTGCAGAGACGCTGAAACGGAGACGGGAATACTTGGCTGTTAAAAGGGAGCTGCAGAACATCCCCGGGGCTCGCTACGCTATGCTGTATCCGGCTTTGCTCAGGGTCACGGTGAACGACTCCACAAAAACATTACACACTCCGGGTGAAGTGTCTGCATATATTGACTCTCTAAAACTGTCATAGATGCGTCTATCGTGGTGAGTGCTATCATCGCCTGATTTAACCCCTCTAAGTGGGACAGTTTGCCTGTTGTTTTAATAAGGTGAATATTCTCCTAAGTTTGCTAGGAGAGACGGACATTTTCTTTATGTTAGTACACTTAACTTGTGCAGGAAGGAGCTTGATGTCCTATCTCACTAAGCAATATTATCTAGAGTTATGTTGTTATGATAACTCTTACTCATTCTTGTCATTACTGTTTTCTTTTTCTAAAAACAAAACAAAACAAAAAAATCGCATCTAGGCGATCTCTTTCTGTTGTGATTATGGATAAAATTGTATTCATGTTCTTATCTCTACGTGTCTAAGGGTGTGCCACCTCTGAGCGGATATGCTTACATCTTTCGAAGGACTTAGGGTCCATCTACCCCAGAGTTTCTCTGTGGGTTTTTGTTTTTTTTCTTTTTTTCCCATTTTTTTTTTCCTTTTTTCTCTCCCAGGACCCAGTAAAGGAAGTTGTATATAGTTGTTACAGGGGTGTAGTCATGGTTTCATATTGTTTTGAATCTGTATTGAATGTTAAAGAGCATTACCTACAGAACAGCCTTTACCCCATTTGGGATAGTGGCTAAAGTGATGAACAAGAGAGACAGTATCCATATAATCCACAGTAATAGATATGTTAATAGCTACATTTTATGGGGGCTGATATAAAATTTTGTTCTCGGAATGTGCGAGGAGTTGACCACCCAGTTAAAAGGAAGAAAATTCTAACATCTCTGAAAAAGGAAGGAGTTAAGATAGCTTTTTTACAGGAAACTCACCTCAAAGACGCAGAGCATGTCAAACTGAAACGTGAATGGGTGGGTCAGGTTTTCTTTTCATCCTTTACCTCCAATAGTCGAGGGGTATGTATTCTAATTCATAAGTCATTACCATTTAAGGCTGAAACGTGTATTCAGGATGTTGGAGGACGCTACATTATTGTTAAAGGTGTATTATTTGGCAAGAGCATCACTCTAATGAACATATACTATCCTCCTAACCACCCAACAGAGCTGATAACAAAGGCTGTCACAGAGTTTGCGGAGGTGGAATGTGAACGGGCAATAATAGGGGGGGACTTTAACTGCCTCTTGGACCCTCAAATGGATAAATCGTCTTCAGAGACACGGCCCCTCACCAGAAGAGCCAGGGGAATGCTGGAACTTTGCGAGGAGATGGGATACTTAGATGTTTGGAGGACCACGCACCCAGGAGAGAAGGATTTTACCTTCTACTCAAGTGTCCATAAAAGTAGCTCAAGAATAGATTATTTCTTAATTCCTAAGTCTAATCTGAGTCTGGTAACCTCTTGCTCTATTGGAAATATTACAATTTCAGATCATAGTCCTATATTCCTTCAGCTTCTCCTCGAAGGAAGTATTCCTTCCACTAAGATGTGGAAATTTGACTCAATGTTACTTGGTGACCCGAACTTTATCTCTTATTTTACCTCTGAACTGAAAATATTTTATGAAATTAACAACACACCTGATGTCTCTCCCTCTACCCTTTGGGAGACCAGCAAAGCGTACTCTAGGGGCTTAATAATATCCTATGTGAAAACTAAAAGACGTAAAGCGCTTCGGCGTCAGAGGGAGTTGGAAACTAAGTTGTCAGAGGCTAAAGGAACACATGCTAAAAATCCCTCAGACATCAATCTTGAAGCAATGTTGGCTGTCAAAGCTTCTTTAAATTCCTTACTCACACATAAAGCTGAACAGAGTATCAGACTGGCAAGACAGAGGCTATATGAATTCGGAAATAAGCCTAATAAATATCTGGCTAGGTTGGTTAATAAGAAATCGGACTCACATTGTATCTCAGCTATTAAAGATGCTGGGGGTAAAAGAAGAATCGATTTGGATAATATGAACAAAGTATTTGAGGCATATTATAATCAATTTTATGAGAGCAACCAGCCTGTGCCAGATCAGAAGTTCTCTGATTTATTCTTGTCTAATTTGGCCCGACCTGAGTTTACAGATCTACAGAAAGAAACACTTAATGGACCGATAACAGAGCAGGAGGTTAAGGCCGCTTTACACTCTCTTCAAGCAGGTAAAGCACCAGGCCCGGACGGATTTGGTTGTGAATTTTATAAAGAATTTAATTCATTATTTATACAACCCTTGCTCAATATGTTTCATGACTCGTTGAAAAATAAATCTCTTCCAAGGTCACTAACGGAGGCCAATATTAGCCTTATATTGAAAAAAGGAAAGGCTGATGACGAATGTGCGTCTTATAGGCCTATAAGCTTGCTAAACACAGATCTTAAGTTGTTGACCATCGCTCTGCGTCTGGAAACAGTCTTGCCTTGTATTATTAACAATGACCAAACAGGATTTATTACTGGCAGAAATTCATGTAGTAATATGAGGAGGCTTCTCAATGTTATCCAGCTGTCCCAATCTATGAAACTTGACTGTATAGTTGTTAGTCTGGACGCAGAGAAGGCCTTTGATCGGGTCGAATGGCCATATCTCTTCTCTACTTTGGAGACACTAGGCCTAGGTGAAGCATTTCTTAGCTGGGTGAAACTCTTATATGACAATCCTTTGTCGGATGTACTAACCAATGGCAAGATATCGCATTATTTCCAGCTGCATCGGGGTACTAGACAGGGGTGCCCTCTGTCCCCATTATTATTCGCAATTGCTATTGAGCCTTTGGTAGAGGCTATCAGACGAGCCCTCTCTATCTCTGGTATCTCAATTGGTGAAAAAATTCACAAAATATCTCTGTATGCTGACGATGTTCTCCTGTTTCTCACCAAGCCAGAAGTTTCAATACCAGCAGTGCTAGACCTGATTGGCTGCTTCAGTCAATTTTCAGGTTACAAAATTAATTTTTCGAAATCAGAAGCACTTCCTCTGAGTGGTCTCCGCCACACAAATATATCACCCCCTCTGTATTGCCCATTCAGATGGACACCACAGGGTTTTACATATTTAGGTATTGCGATAACTCCATCCCTTCACCAATTATATGCGGCCAATTTCACACCTTTACTCAAACGTATATATGAGGACCTTGAAAGATGGACTTCCTTGCCACTATCAATGTTAGGTAGGTCTTCATTATTTAAAATGAATATTTTACCTAAACTTCTATATGTATTTCAGATGCTTCCAATTTTGCTCCCTAAAAAAGTGATGAAAGAACTGAATGGTTGACTCAGCGCATTTATATGGAACAGAAAAAGACCCCGTATGAGCTTAGCTAGACTTATGAAACCTAAAGAGAAAGGTGGCCTGTCAGTTCCTGACATCAGGCTGTACCAGCTGGCCTCGCAGCTGCGTTACATTGCTGACTGGATCCAAAATGATAATGATTCTACATGGCTGGACCTGGAGTCCTCACAGGTTGACTGCCCCCTGCGTGGTCTCCTGTTTGCTTCTGATCAAAAAAAGGTTAAAAATTCTGTCGGTGACAACATGATTATAAATACAACTATTAAAGCTTGGAAGGATATAAAGAAATTGGAGGGCCTTGAGGGACAGTTGTCCTCCCTCTCACCGGTGTGGGGTAACATAGATTTCTATCCTGGCTCTAAGGACAGGGGCTTTGAGTTATGGCGAAGTAAAGGCATTTTTACTATTGGGCACCTATATGAAAAAAATGCAATGCTATCATTCAGTCAAATGTGTAAAAAGTACAATCTTCCACAAAATGAATTTTTTAGGTTTCTTCAGATACAGAGTTTTTTAAACAGTCAAAAATAATCAGGGATCTCTTATCAACTCTCCCCATTAGAAAAGATAATCACTGCAGGCAAGAAGAAAGGTATTCTGGGTCTTGGATATCAGGCACTTCTTAAATATGATAAGGGTAAACCTGCTTTCATGAGCAGAGATTGGACTAATGATCTAAATATGGATGTTGATGAGGCAGTATGGGGACGGATATGGGAAGCAGCAAACAACATCTCGGTCTGTAATAGGACAAGAGAAACCCAATTTAGACTTCTCCATCATTTACAGATGACTCCCCAGTTTAGACACAAACTAGATAACAGTAAATCAGAATTGTGCACTAAGTGTAATGTTGAGGTAGGGAGTTTTATTCACTGTGTCTGGACTTGTAGATACATTGACAAATACTGGCAAGATGTAGAAAATCAACTACAGTTTATTTTTGACATTAAACCTAAAAAAGATCCGATGTGTCTACTGTTTGGATTGGCGGACACACAACTTTAAAGTGCACATGCCAAAAGACTCTTCTCTATTCTCACTTTTTGTGCAAGGAAGAACATATTATTGAAATGGATAGACTGTAAACCCCCCACAATAGCTGGATGGCATAAGGTTATTTTCGACATGTTGCCCATGGAATACTTAACATACAGGTCCAGATGTATGACTGAGCTATTCTATCGAATCTGGTCCCCATTCCTGACTTATATTGGTTCAAG
Organism: Sparus aurata; assembly: GCF_900880675.1. Taxonomy (NCBI): domain Eukaryota; kingdom Metazoa; phylum Chordata; class Actinopteri; order Spariformes; family Sparidae; genus Sparus; species Sparus aurata. The sequence goes on from NC_044197.1 coordinate 34,279,782, forward strand.
ACTAGCTACAATTGTGTTGAAGGGCATGGTAGACTATAAGTGAGAAAACACAGCATGGATCAACATACAATGGGCTACCTGAATTACTTTGCACTCGATGTTAATGATCCTGCTGTGGTGAAATGTTAAAACTGGATGCTGTCTCTGTGGGGGATTCCCCCCATTCTTATTTTGGTATATCATATATGATTCTTCTGTTTATGAATGATATGGCCCCACCCCTGATGTTCTTGTTGTTATGGTTGTTTTTGTCTAAGACAGCACTGTGTGTTTGTCTCTGTGGCTGTCTGTTTGTTTGTGTATATGTATATTTGGCTACTCATAATGACATGTTGTGTACGTGAAGGAGCTGAAACTTTTTTATATCTGTCACATATGGCATAAGCTTCCATTCATGTCTTTCCAGTCTGTTGTCCTATACCTGTATGCTGTTTTTGTCTAATAAAATGTAAAATAAACCAAAAAAAAAAAAAACATACATTACCTGATACATTTCCTGTTATTATGTGACCATTTATATTGTTAATATTGTTATTATATCTTATTTACATGATTAGATAAAATTCTACTTCAATCTTGGGTTGAGACGGGGCAAATTAACTTGCTGCGTTTGTGTCCGTGTGCATCATGTGGTATGCAGATCTCTGTCCTCTGGTCGGACAGGACAGGTCATAAGGACTATCATTCTGATTAATAGGGGATTGGGTGTGGACTGCAGTCAAGCCAGCAGTCATTCTGATTGCATGGTCAAATGAGCCGCACCTATATTTCGGTGGTGTAGTCTTAAAGGTATTGGACAGATGCCACTGAAATACTTTCCAGACAATAAGGCTAATGAATTACCACTCCTTACACTACTTGCCATACAGTGAAGTACTTGTACTGCATATTTGTTTTTTTCAATAATCCAGGGTCATCAGAACAGACATTTTCCTGTAACTTTGAGGTGAAATGAAAATATTTCCTACCATAAGTACCTCATCAAACTAAAACTTTCTGGAATCAGTACTTCCTAGGACACTTTCAAAAATACTACTAAGTACTTTTATTCCATAGTTTTTAATTAATTCAGGGTCAAAGTTAATCAGAACAGGCATTTTCCTCCAACTTTGAGGAAAGCTAAAAAAAATGTCTTCAAGAATTTGCTCGATGAATCATAATTTTTTGCGATTCTTCCTTGCTTTATTGCTGTTCAACTAATCTGGTTTAATCAAGAAGAAAAGTGCCCTGAGATAACTTCTTGTAGCAGGAGGTCACTAGGACCCAAAGAGCAGAGACCAATCAAGTGACAGGAATTGGAGGAGGGACTGATTGGCAGCAGGTGTGAGTGCAGCAGTCACTCTACAAATCCTTTGTGCACGCCAGGGCTGTGACTGTTTAACATAGGGTTTCTCAACGGGGGCGGTACCGCCCCCCAGGGGGCGTTCTAGACATTGTGGGGGGCGCTGGGAGCATGGGGGCTGAGAGGGGGGCGCTCAGGCAGGAATTGGGGGCGCCACAACTTGGCTTGTACAAAGTTCATTTGAACTCTACATTTTAAACTTTCATGGTTTCCCAACTTTTTTAGTGCAAATAACCGACCTTACACTGTATGAAAAGTGGGATTTTCGGCCCCATAAACTCCCGGAAATCTCCCTAATTTTCGGTAGTTAACGACAATTTACAGGCTGTTGTCTGTGCCGAAAATTGTCGGAAACGAACCATGACGTCAGTGGAGTTCCCGGAGGTGCGAACGGCTCTAATTAGCATATGAATAGCAGCGAAACCACGCCTGGCCAGAGAATGTGTGGTCTGGCTTGAATATCCTCACTCAGTATTGGATGAAACCACTACTCATAAACAAGCAAAGTCACTCGTGATTGGTCACCCTGGGTCATTATAAATGTTAACCCCGGTGGGAATATATATATATATATATATATATATATATATATATATATATATATATATATATATAATGTTTATATATTTATATTTATATGATTTATTCATTCATTTATATTTATGATATTATCAATGACATGAATGAATTTACTAAGGAAAGGAACATTTGCCAGGAAGGAGTCGTTTATTCAAAGAAAGAGTTTTATTAGCACAAACACACAGCATGTACAAAGCATAATCTGTCCACACAACAAACGGGAAGCTCACAAGAGGCCCAAAATCCTACAGCACCGCGAAGTGTCTGTTTTTGCAGACGTCTGTGGTGCGCTGCCCTATACTTCGGAATCGCCGCTCATGTGACAGCAGCATGGCACAGAGCTCGGTGAGCTCCCGGCTGTGAAAGGACTGAGGTCGCACAATCCATCCAGACACCCGCCATCTTGTGCCGTCTTCCTCCTCAGACATCAGGTCCATGGCGGCGCACTTCCAAAGGTCCACCTCATCCTCAGCTAGCACTCTGGCTCGCTTCCATCAGCTGTAAAAACAATCAATAAAGACGATCAGTACTGCGCGATGCACTGCGTATGGATACAACACATCTATTATTTAATAGAATAATAGTCACATTGACCAAAAACGGATCCAATCTAATAAATCTTACCCTCTTTGTCCTCGATCGACTCCGAGCTGAACTCCTCACAGCCTCCGCCTGCGATGCAAGATCTGCTTGTTTGTTGTCCTGTGTACTGTCTCGTAATGTCTTACAGGCAGCTGGAAAACAATTAAAAAGTATGGTATGAATAAAGAAACGTAAGTCACAGTAAAATTAAGCGAGGGAGAAAACGTTAACAGTTACTTACACAATGGCGTCATTATCGACATCGTGTAAATCTGGACTTGCAGACGTGGCTCCGAGCTAACAGGAGGTCGCGGCCTTGTTATGAGGCGAGGTTAGTCTGTGGAAACAAAATGCTCGCAGCGATAAACATCCGTGTCCCTCTGCGGCAGCGAAGCTCCGTCCGTCGGCGACATTCTTCGTGGCGACCCGGCAAAGCTCCTCTCGTCCGCGCAGGCCTCCTCTCAACAATGGCCGGGCCGCTAGCCTAGCTCCTGCTAGCTAGCTTAGCTCCAGCTAGCTAGCTTAGCCGAACTTGCTTCGTGTCCATTAAAACACAAACACTTTGACTGCGATGGAGAGTCCAACTCACACACTCACAGCACGTCGTCAGACAACAGTTCAGTCTGTTAGTGATAAAACACGACACTGACGACACACACAGTCCACTGTCAGCTGCTCGACGCCATTAACTCTCCGCTCCTTCTTCCTCGTCACTCACGCTCCGGTCTACCCGGAAGTGTAAAAACTCTTACAGGTCATGAACTCTCACACGCAATAAGAATTACTTTTCAACAGCTTTTAAAACATTCAGAACCCATGAAATTATAGAAAAACTTCTTTTTTTTTTACATTTTAATATCTTGGTTATCTCAAAATATTTCGTGCAAATTTTAACTTCTTAACAACTGGCGTTTTATCTTTAACTTGTTCCCAGGAGAGAGAGAGAAAAAAAAGAATAAATAATCTTTTTTACATAACATTGGCCATTGCTAATGACATACACAGTAATTAATCTAGCATACTTTCATTAAATAAATCCATTCAAGCTCAAATATAAGGGTCTATAATTAGGCTATATTGAGCCTCATCTATTTGTACCAGAGATTTTCTTAAAATGAAGTTAACACCTTTTAGAAAAAGATCACCTGGGGTAAAACTCCCCCTGCTACCCTGATTTGCATTTGTATAGCTCACAGCATTTTCATTTACATGTTAAAGCCTCCCCTGGAATCAGGGGGAGGGGGGTCATTGGGGGACAACTGCCAAGCAAGGCCCACGTCAATTTCCGACAATTTACGTCAGTTTTCAGTGTTGCCTGCAAATTGCCGCGTGCAGCCGCAAACCTGAAATTCCACGTCAATCTACAGTGCCGCATACTGACGAAAATCCCACTTTTCATGCAGTGTTAATAGTCTACTTTATGGGTGTTTCAATAAATTCTACTGAGCTACATGTTATGAGATCGGTGTGTGTCCTTTTAAGAGCGAGAGCGGTGTGTGTGTGTGTGCGCGTGTGCGTGTGGTCGAGAGAGCTGAAGGGAGAGCTATCCTCTCTGCTCCCTGACCATGATTGGACGAGCTGAGCAGGAACGGTCTCCATAGTAACGCCCGTAAACAAACCACAGCAGCAGGGAGTATTCTGACACTTGGCTACTTTTGACAGCTGTCACTTCCAGCTCCAGCTAATAGTTCGCGGGCTAACACTTCAATAGCCAATTAAAACGTACACAAGCACGATTACGTAATCACATTTAATCACAATCCATTTACATTACAATCAAACATGGCGGAAAACAAGAAGAAGTGCCGGCAGTACAATGCAAATTACATAAATTATGGATTTATTCCATCACCAGCGAATGTACATCTGCCGATGTGCCTGCTATGTGAGCAGGTTTTCTCAAATGAGGCAATGAAGCCGTCGCGATTACAGGAGCATCTGTCAAAAAAACATCCTGACAAGGCATCAAAAGACTCGGCCTACTTCCAGTCACTGAGAGATCAGCGTTCAAGGCGCCCTACGATCAACACCATGTTCGCTCGGAGCGTCAACAAAACAGAGAGCGGGTTGGTGGCATCTTACAATATAGCTCTGCTAATTGCAAAGGCCGGCTTACCGTTCACTGTAGGGGAGTCTCTCGTTATTCCTGCAATAAAGGAGGCGATCTCCACTGTCATGCAGCGCGACCCTGCGCCAGTCACCAAGGCCATCCCGCTCAGCAACGACAGTGTGGCCCGGCGCATAAGGGAGATGTCCATGGACACTGAGCAACAGCTGTGTGCTACGTTGCGCGGCTGTCGCTTTAGTATCCAGCTGGATGAGACCACCACGGCCGACAACAATGTTCTCCTGATGGCCTATGTCCGTTATGTGTCCGGGAGGGATCTGCCTGAGGATTTCCTGTTCGGGGAATACCTGGCCACAGACACGCGAGGGGAAACCATCTTCGCCGCCCTGACGGAGTTCCTGCGGGAGAGGGACATCCCAGTGACGAACATCATCGCCTGCGCCACGGATGGAGCGCCAGCTATGGTCGGCAGATACCGGGGATTCGCCACCCTCCTCAAGCAGCAAGTCCCCCAGGTGTTGACAGTGCACTGCATACTGCACCGTCACAACTTGGTGTCCAAAAAAATGTCCCCATCACTCCATCAGTCCCTGGATGTTGCGGTCAAGGCGATCAACAAAATAAAAGCCCATGCGCTTAATGATCGGCTCTTCAGACAGCTGTGTGGGGACAATGATGAGGCCTTTAAACGTCTCCTGCTCCACACAGAGGTGCGCTGGCTGTCAAAGGGCAACTGCTTGGCCAGGCTGTGCGAGCTTTTCCATTCAGTAATTGAATTTCTCGACCAGGCAGACGCAACCTTGAAGGCCAAGCTGTGGTCCTGTCGCCATGACATTTTTTACCTCTCCGACTTTTTCGGGAAAATGAATGAGGTCACATTGAAGCTCCAGGGGGATGGGATGACGCTGGTCCACTCCAAGGCCACCATCTGCAGCTTCCTTGCAAAACTGGAGCTCTACCAACAGAACCTGGGGAGGCGACAATTCATTAACTTTCCACAGTTAGCCAAGGTAGGTTTTTAAATTAAGGCCTGTTCATACTAAGCAAGATATATAGGCTATATATATAATAAATATAATATAATATATTTATTTATTTATTATAGGCCTATATAAATATTATATTTTACTGTGCTTGTTCAGGTGTTGGATGAGCTGACGGATAGTCACCTGCTGCTCTACACCGACCACTTGAAGGCAGTCAAGGCCGACATGGCGATTCGGTTCAGGGACCTCCAGCAGTTAGATGTGCCTGACTGGGTGATGGAGCCATGGAAAGCAGATGCTGTCAGCTGTGAGCCCGAAATCCAGGAGAGCCTCATTGATCTCCAGAACGACGAAGAGGCAAAAGCAACGTTCCGGACCTCAGGTTGGCGTGCGATGTGGGTAACGCAAGGTCAGCGTTTTCCCCCGTTGTGGGAGAGGGTCCATCTCCTGCTCCTCGCTTTCCCCACGTCGTACCTCGTCGAACAGGGATTCAGCCAAGCGCTCCACATGCAGACGAAATACCGCAACCGTCTGAACCTGGTTAGCTCTGGCGCTCTCAGACTGAAACTAACATCCCAGTGTCCAGATGTGAAAAAGCTGGCAGCAGCCCACCAAGCACAGGGCTCTCACTAGGTTGCTTTCAAAAAATAAAGCGTGTGCAGTCCTGTATAGTTCCCTTCTTTAAAATAGGCTTTTTTTTCTTCTTTTTTTCCTTGGTTCATGTCAGCATCTCAGTCCTCAGGCAATGACCGTTGCTTTTTCAAATGTTTAATACGCCTAGAGTGCATTAATTAACGCATGAGCGATTTCTGCACGAGCGTTTTTTTATTGGTTCGTTCACTGTTGTTCACGTGAAGTGTGCGTGTTGTTGGCATCTCTGACTACATAAGCCTACTAAAACTAATTTTCAACAAATTCTGCTGTGGTGGTATTTTTCTTCCCAAGTTCCACGTTGCTCAATACACCTGGGGTTATTTTCAAATGTTGTGATATTGTGAAGTGATATAAACGTTAACCACTTCTATTCAGACTTAATATGCAATTCATTCATCATCCTCAAAGGCTGTGTGGCCTTTCTCTCAGTAGAAACACCAGTTTGACTTAAATTCTATCTCACAGCTCTTTGCAGAAAGATCCTAGCAACTCAAGAGCTCAAGGTCCAATTACAACTAAAATAATTTCCATGTTGTTTACCAGTTTCTCCAGGCATAGTGTTGAGTTATATACAAACATGACCTACTATATGTGTCAAAAACATAAAAAAAAATAATAATAATAACAAAAAAAATAATTAAAATAAATTAAAATCCATGCTTTCATTTCCTATAAAATGTTCAGATTTGCTCAGCAGCACATCATGTTGTTGGGGGCATAAATACAACTCCAATCAAATAAAAACAGGGACTTTAAAGCAAACGAATGGCTTCTCTCATCATACAAAACCCAATGTCAATTGAAGTCCTCCGGTCTGAACACACTGTTTACTACAAGAGCATGTCAAACACCAGAATATATAGTGGTGGGGGGGGGGGGGGGGGGGGGGGGGGGGGGCATTTTAATTGTTAGGGTATAGTAGGGGTGCTTGCACCCCGAGGTATTTGTATTTTAATGATGGGTCTGCCAAACTTGCTTTTAGGACTGACATGACTGCCAGCACAGAGGTGTGTAAAACATACACCTTTTAAACCTCTTGTGTTTTAAAATAAACTAACAGTGCTTTTGTTTGTTTTTAGGCAAAGCACTGACTGCTGTTTATTTGTGTGTGTGTGTGTGTGTGTGTGTGTGTGTGTACATTCTGTGTGTGTACATTCTGTCTCCTTTTGTTTCTAGTGCTGCGGCTGGCAAGGTCCTCCATTCACCGGTGTGGTTGATGCTGGGAATTCACTTTAGATGGTGATATGGTTTGTGGTTGCACATTGTAATGTGGTGTTTTATTTGAAGTGTGTTGGGTTTATATTTCTTTTTGAATACTTGGTATACTCTCAGTGTCCTAGCAGTGAGTGGTTGGTGTTCCAGCTGTAGAATGACTGTCTGCTTGTCTCTTCTTGCCTGTGTTTTTAGAGTTTTAGTTGTAATAAAATAAATGGCATGTATGACCCACACTGGCTGTTGTGGCCTCTTCATTGAAGCCCCTGTGTACTCTACTCTTAAAGGTTACACTAGCAACCAATTGCTCAGTTTACACCAGGGCTCCTTAAGTGCAGCTAATTATTCAGTGGAGTTTCGCACTCTAGCAGCAGAGCTCGGGTGGGATGACGGTGCTCTTCAGAGAATTTCTTTTTGAAAGGGCTTAATTAAGCCGTTAAAGACTGCTTAGCGGGTAGAGCAGAGACTGAGAACTTGCAGGAGCTAATTGCATTAGCCATTAAGGTAGACAATATGCTAAGGTAGAGATGCAGAGAGAAAGGACAGGCTGCTTTTTCCCCTGGTACTGCTGCTTCTTTCAAGACTGCTACATCCCCTGCTCCTTTTGGACCGCCTGAATACCACTCTGCTAATGACAACCTGGCTGCTGCAACCACAAGACAGGAGGAACCCATTCAACTCGGTCGACATCCGCTGACACCAGCAGAGCGCAGTCGGCGATTCAAGGAAGGGTTGTGTATCTACTGTGGACAATCCGGACATCAGCTCGCTACTTGCCCAACAGTTAAACTCCAATCCTCGCCAGTCGCAGTCGGGGTTCTGGTGAGTAGCACTGTGGTTCCCATGTTACCCTGTAGACGCATCAATCTCGATGCTAGCATCTTGCTAAATGGTAAGACTTTGAGACTAGAGGCCCTCGTTGACTCTGGATCTGACTCCAATCTACTTGATTCTCAGTTTGTTGACCAAGCCCGAATTAAATTCTCCTCCCTTGGTTGTTAATGCTCTTAATGGCAATCTTTTTGCTCTCATCACTCACCAAACAGAACCATTATCGCTATTGCTAGCTGGTAACCATCGTGAACAGATATCATACCATTGTCTCAAGGTAATGATACCGTTCTTACCATCGTTGATCGCTTCTCCAAAGCAGTACATTTTGTGGCCTTGCCTAAACTTCCCTCAGCTACAGAAACTGCTGAACTGTTGGTGAACCATGTGTTCCGGGTCCATGGGATTCCTTCAGACATTGTGTCAGATAGAGGCCCCCAGTTCACATCAAGAGTATGGAAGAAGTTTTGCCGGGCACTAGGAGCAACGGTGAGCTTGTCTTCAGGATACCACCCACAGTCTAATGGCCAGACGGAGAGAGCCAACCAAGATCTGGAGACGGCGCTGCATCTGTCTTATAGGTGGGGAGGAGATGCACACAATTGTGATCTGCTTAGCCCAGTGGGGGAAGAGGGAGTGATTTAAAAGCACCTTTAGTAGACCCGTAGCACAAATCCAAAGTCTTGCCTCGTCTGGTTGGACAGGAGACATTTTGGTATAAGTTTGTAAGGGTCTTTTCCAGGGAAACATGATTAAAATCACCCAATATGAAGTTTGGGGGCTCTGATGATATAGTCTGCAATCTCTGTATGACATCATATATGATGCGGGAGGCAGCAGAGGCATTTGCCTTGGGCTGAATATATACAGTGGTTATGAAAATCTGGGGGGACTCACGAGGCAGGTAAAACAGGCGCTGCGACGCAGACAGAAGTTCAACGTCTGGTGCACAGATTTGCTCTCCGATAGTGACAGAGACAGGGCTGCAGTACCGTTTATTCACGTATAGACATACCCCGCCTCCTTGTGTTTTCCTTGTCACCTCAGCGTTGCGATCGAGACGGAAGGGGGTCTCAAAAACAGCAAGGGAGAGATCGGAGTCAAGGTCTCGCTCGCTGAGCCATGTTTCAGAGAACATACATACTGACATACTGTCAACTCCTCTCACAAGCAGCGTGTGTTTGAGCTGGAGCTCGGCTACAAGCAGCTGCGGAGGCCCCAGGGCCCTGTGTGAAGAGCGGGCCACAGTGACGCATCGTGAGCCGCACAGCGCCCTTTACCCCTCTGCTGGTGTGGCACCCTGGACATTGTATTAATTGAGATTATGTCTAAAAGAAGTATAAATTTTATATTTCATATTAACTAAATTTAAAGTGCCTTGTGTCACTGCAAAACACATGAGAAGCTCACCTGCTTCTCTTTATGTACCTGTTGGGCAATATCCACTTTCGCCAATAGGTGTCAGTATAGGTTTTTCAAGGCGAGTGATTGGCGCTGCAATCCTTGTAAACAAGGAAGTATGCTCAGTTGCGAAGCACAGGACAGTGAAGACAGCAGCATGGAGAGCCTGACCTCACACACGACTGTCTTTTGTTGTTGTTGCAGGTGAGATAAGTGCACAAGCGCCCTGTTCACTTATGTTTAAGTTTGTCTGTAAGTGTCAGTGCCATGTTTATATGTTCACAGCGTTATGAATGTCAAGAAATAAGGCCGCTAACCTGGGCCGGATTAACCATATGGGCAACTGGGCAATTGCACAGGGGGCCCACGACCTCTAAAGGGCCCAGGTCTGGTTATATCTCGCTTATATGTTAAACTGTCCGCCGGAGCGCTGGTTGCATTTATACCGTCTATGCGCTGCACCCAATCTCTGCCCCTGGCTGCCTGTGAGTCTCAGCTCACGGCCACAGTCACAGGAGCTGAGACCCTCTTCTCATTGGTCAGCCCGTATGAGGCAGGGCAAAGGTGACGCCAATCATAGTGCACTGAGCAGGTCGCGTGACGTCAAGCGTTGCTACACAAAACAACTCAGAAGACGCAAACATGGAGAAGCTAAGCGGGAGCGCTAAACATAAAATTAAAAAAGGAGAAGGATATCAGGAACGCAGAAAATTTAAAATATATTCCGAAAAAAGGGAATTTCTTCACGCTAGTAAATGCTAGCAACTGTTATGCTAAGGCAGCATCTGTCAACTAGGACAGCTCAGCTAGCCAGGACATTTCTTCACTGCTGGCGCTAGCTAATGTTCACAGCCCCGAGAACGAAGAGCCCCCGGTAGCATCTTCAACCGACGGCCCGGATTCTGCTGCGACTGCGACCATTGAGGGAAGCGGTGATGGGTCTCGAGTAGGGGTGTAGCAGTATGGGATTTTACAGTACGGTACGGTGACGGTGTTAGTACAGTATACCGCGGTATTTCACGGTGACGGTATTTTATTTTTTTAAAGATTTTTTTTGGTACTAGGGGCCATGAAATAACCAACAAAATGGACAAGTATCATTCTTAAAAGAAAAACATTGCTTTATTTAAGCAAAATGTGTGTGTGTCACGTGTGTGACGTACAACAACAATAACCATGCTCTATGAATGAAACATCGTAGACCGGCTACAGTGGGATTTATAATGATTCATGTTACCTGCTTGGACTTAAGCTGTGCATATTCTTTTTTATGCCACTCGCGGAGATGGGACATCATGACATCATGTATTCGCCGATCTTGCAACTACTTTCCTGTTGCATAGTTTACAAGTCGGCTCTCCGTCGTCCTTGATGGATCCATCCGGTTGTTTTGGGTAGCCAAAAAACTCCCAAACAAATGAACGGAGTCGCTTGGCTGGAGGATAAAGAGGTGGTGAAGTAGGGGACATCGGGTCAACCGGGCCCGCGGGTAAATCTGCCTCTGGTTCGGAGTCTGCCATCATCATGCCATGCTTTTTTCTAGCTTCCTGGATCATGTGGGTCTCGTGTGTGTTTACCAAAACTACCTTTTTTGATTGGACTGTCACTGAACCAACTAAAAGACGCTGACCATGCAGCCTGCCCTGAACTAAATGGAATATAGGCCTACATTTGAGCAGCACACAGGTAGGAAATGCTTTTCCAATCTACTGCTGCAGCTGTAAAATTTGATTATAATGTGACTGAGTGACGACTGATCACCACTGATCTTAATGTGAACGTGAAGTGAAATGTTTTATTTGTGAGTTCCCTACTCGTGTAAGTGGAGTTGCGCCGGCAGCGCCGCATAATATTAAAATAATTAATTAATTACCGTGAGCTTGGAAATCTCACGGTGTCACCACCGTGGCTTTACACCACCGCGGTATATCGAAATACGGTATACCTTTTCACCCCTAGTCTCGAGTCTCACCGCCATATGAACCGCTCGTCGAGTCTGCGAGCAGCCCCTGTACCTCAACGCCTCTACTCCCTGGGGATACTGCACTGTGGGGGCCAGTTACGGAGCCGCTCCGGGAAGAGGCGATCTTCCGAGGACCAGCAGCTTTCCAGAACCGGGCTGCCAAGTATCTTGCATCGGTGAGGGAGTCCGAACTTGGGAGTAGGACACACTACCTCACCAACGATCTGCTTCATTGCCGTCTCCTAAACAATCAAATTATGCCAAGGGAATGGCTTCTTTACTCGCCATCAACTGGATCAGTCTATTGCTATGCCTGCAAACTCCTGTCATCCCAAAAGCATGCATTTATTAGTGGATTTTGTGATTGGAAACATCCAGAGAGGATTAGTGATCATGAAAAGAGTGCAGAACACAGACAAAACATGCTGTCTTCATTGCACAGGTCTAAATACGCATGCAGAGTTGACACTTCTCTTGCCCGACAGTGTGAGGCAGAACAGCAATACTGGAAAGAAGTCCTTAGACGTGTGGTTGCCGTTATTTAATTTTTGGGAGTGAGAGGACTGCCATCTCAAGGCGACAATGAACTGCTGGGCTCCGCGCACAATGGTAAAAATGAGTTTAGGAGCAGATGATACTGCATTTTATTTATTTTTTCCTTGTGGTGGCTCCATGAAAATGCTGTAAATTGTTTATTGTTGTTGAGAGAACAGGCAGATTTCAAAATGTTTATGTTGTGAAGTGACTTATGAGGTGTCGCCACACTCCACACCAGAAGGGGGCGCGGGAGCACTGGGCAATGTTTTGGATGACCCCAAGTTTTCTATGTATGGGGCTGAATGAAATTGACCTCGGTCTTGATGAGTTGCCTGTTACTTGTGTTGGTAATAAAAGCAATTACCGAGAATAAAGCCGGCTCCTTTATTATAGTATATGAAGATACTACATATGGCGACGAGGATAAAAGCACCGGGAAGTCAAGTGCCGGGTCTGCTAAGCAAGTAACGTTAAGCAAAGTTGTTGCTAGGGCTAGCTAAAAAGACGCTAGTGAAGACGATGGTGGCTGCTATGGTGGGCGCGGTGGCGCCGTTTGACAGCGACTCACAGATGTGGGAAGAACACTGTGAGGTTTTGGACCATTTATTTGTCGCAAATGACATAAAGGAGGCAGAACGAAAAAGAGCCGTGTTACTGAGCAGCGTGGGAGCACAGACCTATGCCCTAATGAGGAACCTGCTAAGCCCGAATAAACCAGGAGACCGCACCTACGAGGAGCTGGTAAAGTTGTTGAAAGACCATTTCCAACCCAAGACCAGTGAGATAATTTAGAGATGGAAATTTAATACCAGGAACAGGAAGCCTGATGAAAGTGTTACTGATTATGTGGCGGAGCTGAGAAAGCTCGCACAGGACTGTAATTTCGGAGATTCGTTGACAGTGATGCTGCGTGACCGGCGTGTTTGCGGCATAAATGATGACAGCATACAGCAGAGGCTACTGTCTGAGGACACGTTAATGTTGACAAAGCATTGAAGTTTGCGCAGGCAATGGAGGCGGCAAACAGAGACATTCAGGATTTGCAGGGAGCCAGAGAGCATGCAAAATGGAACCGAGCGTCGGGGGCAGTGTACAAGGTGAACGATGTCCGCTCCAAGACCCAGCAGGACACGGGGACATGTTACAGATGTAATGGAGACAACCAATTGGCTAAGGACTGTAGGTTTGCCCAAGAAAAGTGTCATAACTGCGGAAAAGTGGGACACATCAAAAGAGCCTGCAGAATGAAGAACATGGGGAAGGTGAAGACTAAGCATGTGAGAGGGGAGACAGGCAAATTTAGCAAAAGTGCAAATTTTATGCAGGAAGAAGGGGAGAATAGTGATGAGGAGGAAGTTTTCACTATGTACCACATGAAAGACAATGATATCACCATAAACAACATGCAGCAAGAAATAGTCATTCCCAGAGAAGAACCAATGAGAAAAGTGTTAAAAGTAAATGGGCAGGATATAACCTATGAAGTAGACACAGGCTGCAGCTATACAATAATGTCAAAGAAGGCATTTTACAGGTTATTCCATGGTGTTAAAAAACCCAGGTTGCTCCAGTGCAAAATAAAACTGAAAACATATGGGGGACATGCAGTGCCAGTGCTAGGAGCAGCAAAAGTCAAAGTGGAACATGCAGACAGTACTAAGATGTTAGCAGTAGTGGTCGTCAAAGGTTCAGGGACCAGTTTACTGGGGCGAGGGTGGATTAAAGCTCTCAAGGTCGATTGGCAAAGTGTACATAAGATAGAAGACAGACAAGATCTACTACAGGAAGTACTTTTGAGACACGACACTGTTTTCAAGGATGAGCTAGGGATGCTAAAAGGTTTTGCAGCCAAGATACATGTGGCTAATGATGCCAAGCCCTGTTTCTATAAGCCGAGTTCAGTTCCTTTTGCAATGAAAAAGAAAGTAGAGCAAGAATTAGAGAGGCTCTTAGAGGAGAAAATCATTGAACCAGTGAAATTCTCAGACTGGGCCACACCCATAGTACCAGTTCTAAAACCAGACTCCAGGGCCAGGATTTGTGGGGACTATAAGTTAACGGTAAACAAAGTGTCACCAATTGAGCGGTACCCCATTCCTAAAATGGAAGATATGATAGCTTGTCTTACTGGGGGTGAGAAATATACCAAGCTAGATATGAGCCATGTTTATCAGCAGATTGTATTGGATGAAGATTCAAGGAAATATGTTACAGTGAATACCCACAAGGGACTTTTCACATATACAAGACTACCCTTTGGTGTGAGCTCCAGCCCAGCTATATTTCAGCGCACGATGGAGGGTGTGCTGCAAGGGATCGAGAATGTGGCAGTATACCTGGATGACATCATTCTGACCGGAAAGGACGACAAAGATCATCTGCAGACACTGGATGAAGTGCTGCAACGACTACAAAATGCCGGACTACGCCTAAAAAGGAGTAAGTGCCAGTTCATGGAGACTGAAGTGACATTCTTGGGACACAAAGTGGACAGGACAGGGTTGCATCCACTGCCAGCCAAGGTGAAAGTAGTGCAGAATGCTCCCCCACCTACATCAGTGACTGAGCTCAAAGCTTATTTGGGACTGTTGAACTTTTATAATAAGTTTCTGCCTAATGTGTCGACTGTACTAGCACCTATGCATAAGTTACTCCGGAAAGATGAACCATGGGTGTGGGGGCAAGAGCAAGAAAAAGCCTTCACAGAGTCAAAAGAACTGTTAAGCCCGGTTTATGCTTCTGCGTCGCGGCGACGGCGTAGCTACGTCGTCAACCCTACGCCGTCATTGAGCATTCGAAGTTCTGCGTCAAGGGAACGTGTTGTTCTGCAATTCACCGCCAAGCCGCTAGGGGGGTGTGGCTGTGAGTTGTTTGCCATTTGGCAATCCTTGTAATGTCTTGAAGACAAGTTGTAAAGGTGGTCATATTTTCTGACCTCCTCGATAATTCTCTTGTCTGCCTGGTCCATTTTTTCTGTGTTGCTCGTACCACAAAAACTTTAAAAATGGCGGTGTTGTTATACTGTTGACCGGAAAAGCAACTGCCGGAAATAACGTTCTGAGCGGACCAATCACAGTCCTAGCCGTTCGCGCCTCGACGCGTCGACGTGACGCGTAGTCAGGATTTTTTGGAGGCGCACGTCAGGCTACGGCGTAGGGTCCGCGTAGGGGTCTGCGTCGACGACGTAGCTACGCCGTCGCCGCGACGCAGAAGCATAAATCAGGCTTTACAATCAAGCAGTGTCCTGGTGCATTATGACAAAAAGAAAGAACTGATACTCTCCTGTGACGCTTCCCCATATGGAGTTGGAGCAGTGCTAGCTCACCGCATGGCAGATGGTGATGAGAAGCCTATAGGGTTTGCTTCACGCACACTCACTGCTGCCGAAAAGAACTATTCCCAACTGGACAAAGAGGGATTAGCTGTTATTTTTGGAGTGCAGTATTTTCATAAGTATTTGTATGGCCGAAAGTTTGTAATTTGTACAGATCATAAGCCATTGATAAGTTTGTTAAATGAGATGAAGGCTGTTCCACAGATGGCGTCTCAAAGAATAATGAGATGGGCTGTGCTGTTGAGAGCATATGAGTATGTCATACTTTACAGGGCAGGTAAAGACCATGGTAATGCTGATGCTCTCAGTCGACTCCCTCTGCCAGAGAAACCCAAGGATACAGAACCAGAGGAACAGGTGTTGATGCTGGACCAAGAACAGAGTCCTCTGACGACATAAGAACAGCTGCGACAGTGGACATCTAAGGATCCTATACTCTCAAGAGTCCGTGAGTATGTCCTCAGAGGATAGCCTGAAAATCTGGACAGTAACTATATTCCTTACAAACAGAGACAACATGAGCTGAGTGTGCAGGACGGCTGTGTGCTGTGGGGAGCTCGCATCGTGATTCCGAGGAAGGGACAAGCTCCTTTGATGGAACAGCTACATCAGTCACACCCAGGAATGAGCCGCATGAAAGGCCTGGCCAGAGGCTACATGTGGTGGCCAAACATGGACATGGACATAGAGAAAAAGGTAAAGGCATGCACCACATGTCAGGAACACAGAAAGGCACCTGCCTGTGCACCACTCCATCCGTGGGAGTGGCCTGAAAAGCCATGGAGAAGGCTACACATAGACTATGCGGGTCCTTTCATGGGAAAACTGTTCTTAGTGATTGTGGATGCTCATTCAAAATGGTTAGAGGTCTACCCAGTGACTTCATCCACTTCAGCAACCACAATAAACTGTCTTAGAAACAGTTTAAGCACACATGGGATCCCAGAGATGATTTTCTCAGACAATGCACAGTGTTTTGTCAGTGAACAAACCAGAGAGTTCATGACAAGGAATGGAATAACGGGTGACATCAGCACCATATCTAACGGTTTAGCTGAACGAGCGGTGCAAACTTTCAAAGAGCTCATGAAAAGGTGTAGTGGTGATACAGTTGAGACAAAGTTAAACAGGGCACTGTTTAGCTATCGTATCACGCCACAGTCAACAACGGGACTGTCACCCGCTGAGATGTTGAAGGGAAGAAAATTGAGATGTACACTTGATCTCATACACCCAGATCTTAAAAAGAAGGTGAAAGCAAAACAAACAAGTCAGAAAACATGTCATGACAAACATGCTAGAGCACGCAACTTTGTGGCAGGAGAGCCCATCTATACAAAGAACTATGGATATGGACCAAAATGGATACCAGGACTGATACATGAGACTACAGGACCCGTTTCCTACACGGTGCTGCTAGGAGATGGAAAGCTGGTCAGAAGACACGTGGATCAGCTGTTCAGCAGACAGGAGTCAGAGCCGTCAGTTCGGCGTCCAGATCTGGTGCCAGAGGAGGAGTGTGTGGCACCCACACCAATGTCAAAAACAATAGGACAGGACACAGGTTCTATGCAAGTTGTCTTGCCGACAACAGAGCAAACGAGCAGGGCACCTGTTGGTTCTCCAACAAAGAACTTGTTCCGTTCTCAAAGAAACAGAAAACCACCAGCATACATGAAGGACTTTGTTAAGTGAGTGGATATTGCTAAACTCTGATATATATATATATGAAAAAAAAAGAAAAGAGAGACAAAAGGGAGACTGTTTTATTTTGTTTTTATTCTTTGTGTTCAAGGTATGAGTGTTAACATGATTTTTGTTTGTTAGTATAAAAAAAAAAAAGAAAAGAAAGGGGGAAAGAGTGACCGTGGTGTATTTTGTTCAAAGGATATGCATGTTATACATAAAGGTTAAGGGTGGTGTCAGTGTAAACTGGAAGTTTGACAACTCTTGGGTTTGGTTTTGTGTGCACCAGATTGTGGTGAATGTAAACTATGAATAGTTATTATTTAAGAGGGGAGGGATGTTGTGAAGTGACTTATGAGGTGTCGCCACACTCCACACCAGAAGGGGGCGCGGGAGCGCTAGACAATGTTTTGGATGACCCCGAGTTTTCTATGTATGGGGCTGAATGAAGTTGACCTCGGTCTTGATGAGTTGCCTGTTACTTGTGTTGGTAATAAAAGCAATTACCGAGAATAAACTCGGCTCCTTTATTATAGTATATGAAGATACTGCAGTTTATATTGCACTAAAATGTTTGACCCTTGCCTGTCTTGTTGAACTGTGATGTGACAGGTTTGTTTCTGTTTTAAAACAAGTTACAAATGAGTTTAGGTGCAGATGATACTGCATTGTATTTATTTTTTCCTTGTGGTGGCTTCATGAAAATGCTGTAAATTGTTTGTTGTTGAGAGAACAGGCAGATTTCAAAATGTTTATATTGCACTATAACTTGATTGTCCAGTTGAATTCTGAGGTGACAGGGTGATTTCTGTTTAAAATGAGCTGAGGACCAAAATGCCTCTTGATTCTAGGAGATTATGGATTTTTGTTTGTATCTTGTCTGTGGACTTCCTCTGTGATGGTTCTATCAATTTTATACATTTGTGTTGGGAGTAGGTGTTGTTACATAAATATTGGATGCTCTGAAAGTGGTTGATTATTTTTGATTATTATTGTGAAAATGGAGGACACTTCCTTCCCTCTCTATGTAGTGGGTCAATTTTGCCAGATTATACTGATGCCAATTTGTTTTGTGAGTGTGCATTTGTAGTTTTATGAGCATTTGCACATCTGAACATCAAAATGCACTTGATGACAGTTAGTTATTAAAGTACTGAGTATATTAACTGTATATTACTGTAATTTATTCTGTATTTTGCCAGATTATGGTGATCCTGGAGTCGTTATGATGGGGACCTTGAATATTGTTGCCCAGGGTACAGTGAAGTGTTAATCTGGCCCTGCCGCTAACAATTGCTAGCCTTAGCTCTTAACATCGGCATGTCGAGTGCACTAGCTTAAGACTGAGAGCCTCGTGTGAGCATAAATAAGGCTAAATGGCGTCGCGCCTTACTGTTAGTGACCTCACTGTCCTGTTTTATTGTTCTCATGCATATAAATGTTGAGTTTTGGAATTTGTTGACATGAAGCCACAGATTGAAGCAGTTATAAGATGTGTTGCACATACAATAAGGTGTTCAGTGTAACACATAATGTCCAGCAGCTTATATGAGCAGTTCATTAAATACACATAAACATGGTGTTCAGTTTCCATTATAATAATAAAGTAATAAATAAATAAGTGGATAAATAACAAATAAAGTCAGTGTTTAGCAGCAGAGGTAACAGTGAGCTGATGATATGAGCAGCCAAAACATGGAATTTGTTTGTTTGGAGTTTGAGTGAGGCAAGGCAAGTTTATTTGTATAGCACAATTCAGAGACAAGGCAACTCAAAGTGCTTTACAGGCACACAAAAATTAGATTAAAAGACATAAAAATTTCATTAAAAACATTAAGATAGCATTTTAAAACAGGTAAAAACATTAAGAAACAAACATCAAAACAAGTAGGCTGAAATAGAAAAGCTTTAAAAGAAAGAAGACTGTAGAATAAATGTCACAATGCAGTTCAAAGACTTGAATTGCTTCAGTTAAAAACAGCGGCGAAAAGAAATGTTTTAAGTCTTGATTTGAAATAGGTGAGAGTTGGAGCAGACCTGCAATTTTCAAATATGTGGCGCATAGTAACTGGAAGCTGCTTCTCCATCTTTAGTACTGACTCTGGGGACTGAAAGCAGACCGGTACATGAGTAGGCTGTACATGTCATTTTGTGTATTAAGCATTAATTAATTTAATATGAAGACAGTAATAGCTTTTTTTTATATTATTTTGGCTATAATCTGGTTAACAAGGAAGACAAGCTCAGTTGCGAAGCGTAGACAGTCAAGATAGCAGCATGGAGAGCCTGTATTCACACAAGACTGTTTTTTGTGTTATTTGCAGTTATCGCAGTATTTTCCTGTGAAATCAAGACACTGGCACCTGGACGGACACTGACATCAAGTGTGTAACATGTTCCTAAATTTAGGATATAACGTTGTTAAGAGGGCGACCATCAGCTTGTCTCATGAGCAGCATGTGTTAGTGCTGGAACTCGGCTACAAACAGCTGTGGAGGTCCCAGAGTCCTGTGTGAAGGGCTGGACACAGTGATGCAGCGTGAGCCGCACAGCACACTTTACCCCTCTGCTGGCAGGGCTCTGGAGCACTGGAGACCGCACACAAGAATCAGAAAAGCGACCCTCTGAGAAAGTCTAAAATGGTCTAACAGTGAGCAGCACCACTTTATTTATAAGTACAGTTCTGTTGTTATGTGCGACTAATTATTCCTGAGTAAGTGTAATAAGACTGTAATAAGGGTCTAACAGTGAGTGGCATCACTTTATTTTACAGCAGAGTTCTGTTGTTATGTGCCACTTATTACCTCCTAATTAAGTATAAAACAACAAGTAGCACTTACTGTTTTCAGGAGTCAACTCGATGCTAAAGTCGGGTCAATAACAAAGAAGTTCATTTAGCAGTCTCTTTTCTTAGGACTCTGTAGAACTCTCTCTGTATTCCTCTTGCTTCTGACATCTACTTCATGTTGTCCCTGCTGCAGTGGAATTGATGCCTCTTAGAAAGAGTTGCCCATCTTAAATACTCAGCCAAGACATTTACACCATTCTCCGCCTACTTTGAAGAGAATGGGAGGTAACAGATGACTCTCATGACTACATGCATTCAATTAGCATGTGTTTAGTGTCCAATAGGACAGCAATGAGATGCCTTCATGAAATGATTTGCCACATAATGGCCCCAGCTCCAGCAATGAAAATGTAAAGTGAAACTTCAAAATACCTTGATCAACAACACTAGCTCCGCAATTACCACTTACAGATTCAGAAATCCGATCAATGCTTACTTTTGGTTCATCTCTGTGACAAACTTAGCTTGTCAGGAGTGAAAAGTATCTGAATGAAGATTCTCGGTAGTTGCTTGGTTAATTTTCTGATGAATTCACAAGCAAGACAACCCCAAAGAGAAGCACTTATGTCCACAGAAGTCATGGGTGTCTCCATTTAAGGTTATCTTCATGTGATAGCAATGTTGATACTTTAAGATGCAGGGGTCAGCATCAATACCCCAACAAAAAGCACTTACTGCAACAAAATCCAAAGTTAGTGTTATTCTTAGGGTAATAATCATGACCACATCTGGACCAAGAAGAGACAAATTACATGTATTACACATATTGTACCGTTCACATTGTTCCAAATAATCAGGTACAGCTGGCTGGGTGAATTCTTTCACAGGATCTGGAAGAATAGGTCAACAAAAATACCCCAACAAGAAGCACTTACAGCATTCAGACTTCAGGTCAGTGCTTATGTTTGGTAATCTTGGTGACAAAATGTTTGGCTGGTCACGTGTGAAAAGTTGTTTTTTTAGTGATGGTGAATTCACAATCAAGGCAACCCCAAAGAGAAGCACTTATGTACGGAAAAATCATTAGTGTCTCCATTCGAGGTGGTCTTAGTCTGATTCCGATGCTTTACCTGATGTCCTCCTCATGCAGTTGATGATTTTGTCAAATGCAACCGCCCCAACAAGTAGCACTTACTGTATTCAGGAGTCAAGTGGATGCTAAAGTCGGGTCAATAACAAAGACGTTCATTCAGCAGGCTTCTTTTATTAGGACTCTGTAGAACTGTCTCTGTATCCCTCTTGCTTCTGACATCTACTTCATGTTGTCCCTGCTGCAGTGGAATTGATGCCTCTTAGAAAGAGTTGCCCATCTTAAATACTCAGCCAAGACATTTACACCATTCTCCGCCTACTTTGAAGAGAATGGGAGGTAACAGATGACTCTCATGACTACATGCATTCAATTAGCATGTGTTTAGTGGCCAATAGGACAGCAATGAGATGCCTTCATGAAATGATTTGCCACATAATGGCCCCAGCTCCAGCAAAGAAAATGTAAAGTGAAACTTGAAAATACCTTGATCAACAACACTAGCTCCGCAATTACCACTTACAGATTCAGAAATCCGATCAATGCTTACTTTTGGTTCATCTCTGTGACAAACTTAGCTTGTCAGGTGAAAAGTATCTGAATGAAGGTTCTTGGTAGTTGCTTGGTTAATTTTCTGATGAATTCACAAGCAAGACAACCCCAAAGAGAAGCACTTATGTCCACAGAAGTCATGGGTGTCTCCATTTAAGGTTATCTTCATGTGATAGCAATGTTGATACTTTAAGATGCAGGGGTCAGCATAACTACCCCAACAAAAAAGCACTTACTGCAACAAAATCCAAAGTTAGTGTTTTTCTTAGGGTAATAATCATGACCACATCTGGACCAAGAAGAGACAAATTACATGTATTACACATATTGTACCGTTCACATTGTTCCAAATAATCAGGTACAGCTGGCTGGGTGAATTCTTTCACAGGATCTGGAAGAATAGGTCAACAAAAATACCCCAACAAGAAGCACTTACAGCATTCAGACTTCAGGTCAGTGCTTATGTTTGGTAATCTTGGTGACAAAATGTTTGGCTGGTCACGGTGAAAAGTTGTTTTTTTAGTGATGGTGAATTCACAATCAAGGCAACCCCAAAGAGAAGCACTTATGTACGGAAAAATCATAAGTGTCTCCATTCGAGGTGGTCTTAGTCTGATTCCGATGCTTTACCTGATGTCCTCCTCATGCAGTTGATGATTTTGTCAAATGCAACCGCCCCAACAAGTAGCACTTACTGTATTCAGGAGTCAAGTGGATGCTAAAGTCGGGTCAATAACAAAGACGTTCATTTAGCAGGCTTCTTTTCTTAGGACTCTGTAGAACTTGTCTCTGTATTCCCTCTTGCTTCTGACATCTACTTCATGTTGTCCCTAGCTGCAGTGGAATTGATTGCCTCTTAGAAAGAGTTGCCCATCTTAAATACTCAGCCAAGACATTTACACCATTCTCCGCCTACTTTGAAGAGAATGGGAGGTAACAGATGACTCTCATGACTACATGCATTCAATTAGCATGTGTTTAGTGGCCAATAGGACAGCAATGAGATGCCTTCATGAAATGATTTGCCACATAATGGCCCCAGCTCCAGCAAAGAAAATGTAAAGTGAAACTTGAAAATACCTTGATCAACAACACTAGCTCCGCAATTACCACTTACAGATTCAGAAATCCGATCAATGCTTACTTTTGGTTCATCTCTGTGACAAACTTAGCTTGTCAGGTGAAAAGTATCTGAATGAAGGTTCTCGGTAGTTGCTTGGTTAATTTTCTGATGAATTCACAAGCAAGACAACCCCAATGAGAAGCACTTATGTCCACAGAAGTCATCGGGTGTCTCCATTTAAGGTTATCTTCATGTGATAGCAATGTTGATACTTTAAGATGCAGGGGTCAGCATAACTACCCCAACAAAAAGCACTTACTGCAACAAAATCCAAAGTTAGTGTTTTTCTTAGGGTAATAATCATGACCACATCTGGACCAAGAAGAGACAAATTACATGTATTACACATATTGTACCGTTCACATTGTTCCAAATAATCAGGTACAGCTGGCTGGGTGAATTCTTTCACAGGATCTGGAAGAATAGGTCAACAAAAATACCCCAACAAGAAGCACTTACAGCATTCAGACTTCAGGTCAGTGCTTATGTTTGGGTAATCTTGGTGACAAAATGTTTGGCTGGTCACGTGAAAAGTTGTTTTTTTAGTGATGGTGAATTCACAATCAAGGCAACCCCAAAGAGAAGCACTTATGTACGGAAAAATCATTGTGTGTCCATTCGAGGTGGTCTTAGTCTGATTCCGATATTTTACATGATGTCCTCCTCATGCAGTTGATGATTTTGTAAAATGCAACCGCCCCAACAAGTAGCACTTACTGTATTCAGGAGTCAAGTGGATGCTAAAGTCGGGTCAATAACAAAGACGTTCATTCAGCAGGCTTCTTTTCTTAGGACTCTGTAGAACTCTCTCTGTATTCCTCTTGCTTCTGACATCTACTTCATGTTGTCCCTGCTGCAGTGGAATTGATGCCTCTTAGAAAGAGTTGCCCATCTTAAATACTCAGCCAAGACATTACACCATTCTCCGCCTACTTTGAAGAGAATGGGAGGTAACAGATGACTCTCATGACTACATGCATTGAATTAGCATGTGTTTAGTGGCCAATAGGACAGCAATGAGATGCCTTCATGAAATGATTTGCCACATAATGGCCCCAGCTCCAGAAAAGAAAATGTAAAGTGAAACTTCAAAATACATTGATCAACAACACTAGCTCTGCATAAACCACTTACAGATTCAGAAATCCGATCAATGCTTACCTTTGGTTCATCTCTGTGACAGACTTAGCTTGTCAGGTGAAAAGTATCTGAATAAAGATTCTCGGTAGTTGCTTGGTTAATTTTCTGATGAATTCACAAGCAAGACAACCCCAAAGAGAAGCACTTATGTCCACAGAAGTCATCGGTGTCTCCATTTAAGGTTATCTTCATGTGATACCAATGTTGATACTTTAAGATGCAGGGGTCAGCATAACTACCCAATTAAAAGCACTTACTTGCAACAAAATCCAAAGTTAGTGGTTTTTCTTAGGGTAATAATCATGACCACATCTGGACCAAGAAGAGACAAATTACATGTATTACACATATTGTACAGTTCACATTGTTCCAAATAATCAGGTACAGCTGGCTGGGGTGAATGCTTTCACAGGATCTGGAAGAATAGGTCAACAAAAATACCCCAACAAGAAAGCACTTACAGCATTCAGACTTCAGGTCAGTGCTTATGTTTGGGTAATCTTGGTGACAAAATGTTTGGCTGGTCAGGTGAAAAGTTGTTTTTTAGTGATGGTGAATTCACATCAAGGCAAACCCAAAGAGAGCACTTATGTACAGAAAAATCATTAGTGTCTCCATTCAGGTGGTCTTAGTCTGATTCCAATGCTTTACCCTGATGTCCTCCTCATGCAGTTGATGATTTTGTCAAATGCAACCGCCCCAACAAGTAGCACTTACTGTATTCAGGAGTCAAGTCGATGCTAATTCTGTATTCCTCTTGCTTCTACATCTACTTCATGTTGCCCTGGCTGGCAGTGGAATTGAATGCCTCTTAGAAAGAGTTGCCCATCTTAAATACTCAGCCAAGACATTACAACCATTCTCCGCCTACTTGAAGGAGATGGGAGGTAACAGATGACTCTCATGACTACATGCATTCAATTAGCATGTGTTTAGTGGCCAATAGGACAGCATGAGATGCTTCATGAAATGATTGCCACATAATGGCCCCAGCTCCAGCAAAGAAAATGTAAAGTGAAACTTGGAAATACATTGATCAACAACACTAGCTCCGCAATTACCACTTACAGATTCAGAAATCCGATCAATGCTTACTTTTGGTTCATCTCTGTGACAAACTTAGCTTGTCAGGTGAAAAGTATCTGAATGAAGGTTCTCGGTAGTTGCTTGGTTAATTTTCTGATGAATTCACAAGCAAGACAACCCCAAAGAGAAGCACTTATGTCCACAGAAGTCATCGGTGTCTCCATTTAAGGTTATCTTCATGTGATACCAATGTTGATACTTTAAGATGCAGGGGTCAGCATAACTACCCCAACAAAAAGCACTTACTGCAACAAAATCCAAAGTTAGTGTTTTTCTTAGGGTAATAATCATGACCACATCTGGACCAAGAAGAGACAAATTACATGTATTACACATGTTGTACCGTTCACATTGTTCCAAATAATCAGGTACAGCTGGCTGGGTGAATTCTTTCACAGGATCTGGAAGAATAGGTCAACAAAAATACCCCAACAAGAAGCACTTACAGCATTCAGACTTCAGGTCAGTGCTTATGTTTGGGTAATCTTGGTGACAAAATGTTTGGCTGGTCACGTGAAAAGTTGTTTTTTTAGTGATGGTGAATTCACAATCAAGGCAACCCCAAAGAGAAGCACTTATGTACAGAAAAATCATTAGTGTCTCCATTCGAGGTGGTCTTAGTCTGATTCCAATGCTTTACCTGATGTCCTCCTCATGCAGTTGATGATTTTGTCAAATGCAACCGCCCCAACAAGTAGCACTTACTGTATTCAGGAGTCAAGTCGATGCTAAAGTCGGGTCAATAACAAAGACGTTCATTTAGCAGGCTTCTTTTCTTAGGACTCTGTAGAACTCTCTCTGTATTCCTCTTGCTTCTGACATCTACTTCATGTTGTCCCTGCTGCAGTGGAATTGATGCCTCTTAGAAAGAGTTGCCCATCTTAAATACTCAGCCAAGACATTTACACCATTCTCCGCCTACTTTGAAGAGAATGGGAGGTAACAGATGACTCTCATGACTACATGCATTCAATTAGCATGTGTTTAGTGGCCAATAGGACAGCAATGAGATGCCTTCATGAAATGATTTGCCACATAATGGCCCCAGCTCCAGCAAAGAAAATGTAAAGTGAAACTTGAAAATACCTTGATCAACAACACTAGATCCGCAATTACCACTTACAGATTCAGAAATCCGATCAATGCTTACTTTTGGTTCATCTCTGTGACAAACTTAGCTTGTCAGGTGAAAAGTATCTGAATGAAGGTTCTTGGTAGTTGCTTGGTTAATTTTCTGATGAATTCACAAGCAAGACAACCCCAAAGAGAAGCACTTATGTCCACAGAAGTCATCGGTGTCTCCATTTAAGGTTATCTTCATGTGATACCAATGTTGATACTTTAAGATGCAGGGGTCAGCATAACTACCCCAACAAAAAGCACTTACTGCAACAAAATCCAAAGTTAGTGTTTTTCTTAGGGTAATAATCATGACCACATCTGGACCAAGAAGAGACAAATTACATGTATTACACATATTGTACCGTTCACATTGTTCCAAATAATCAGGTACAGCTGGCTGGGTGAATTCTTTCACAGGATCTGGAAGAATAGGTCAACAAAAATACCCCAACAAGAAGCACTTACAGCATTCAGACTTCAGGTCAGTGCTTATGTTTGGGTAATCTTGGTGACAAAATGTTTGGCTGGTCACGTGAAAAGTTGTTTTTATAGTGATGGTGAATTCACAATCAAGGCAACCCCAAAGAGAAGCACTTATGTACAGAAAAAATCATTAGTGTCTCCATTCGAGGTGGTCTTAGTCTGATTCCAATGCTTTACCTGATGTCCTCCTCATGCAGTTGATGATTTTGTCAAATGCAACCGCCCCAACAAGTAGCACTTACTGTATTCAGGAGTCAAGTCGATGCTAAAGTCGGGTCAATAACAAAGACGTTCATTTAGCAGGCTTCTTTTCTTAGGACTCTGTAGAACTCTCTCTGTATTCCTCTTGCTTCTGACATCTACTTCATGTTGTCCCTGCTGCAGTGGAATTGATGCCTCTTAGAAAGAGTTGCCCATCTTAAATATCTCTCAAATGCAACCGCCCAACAAGTAGCACTTACTGTATTCAGGAGTCAAGTCGATGCTAAAGTCGGGTCAATAACAAAGACGTTCATTTAGCAGGCTTCTTTTCTTAGGACTCTGTAGAACTCTCTCTGTATTCCTCTTGCTTCTGACATCTACTTCATGTTGTCCCTGCTGCAGTGGAATTGATGCCTCTTAGAAAGAGTTGCCCATCTTAAATACTCAGCCAAGACATTTACACCATTCTCCGCCTACTTTGAAGAGAATGGGAGGTAACAGATGACTCTCATGACTACATGCATTCAATTAGCATGTGTTTAGTGGCCAATAGGACAGCAATGAGATGCCTTCATGAAATGATTTGCCACATAATGGCCCCAGCTCCAGCAAAGAAAATGTAAAGTGAAACTTGAAAATACCTTGATCAACAACACTAGCTCCGCAATTACCACTTACAGATTCAGAAATCCGATCAATGCTTACTTTTGGTTCATCTCTGTGACAAACTTAGCTTGTCAGGTGAAAAGTATCTGAATGAAGGTTCTCGGTAGTTGCTTGGTTAATTTTCTGATGAATTCACAAGCAAGACAACCCCAAAGAGAAGCACTTA
This sequence comes from Sparus aurata, assembly GCF_900880675.1. NCBI lineage: Eukaryota > Metazoa > Chordata > Actinopteri > Spariformes > Sparidae > Sparus > Sparus aurata. Next base: position 34,307,374 of record NC_044197.1, read on the forward strand.
TGTCCACAGAAGTCATCGGTGTCTCCATTTAAGGTTATCTTCATGTGATACCAATGTTGATACTTTAAGATGCAGGGGTCAGCATAACTACCCCAACAAAAAGCACTTACTGCAACAAAATCCAAAGTTAGTGTTTTTCTTAGGGTAATAATCATGACCACATCTGGACCAAGAAGAGACAAATTACATGTATTACACATATTGTACCGTTCACATTGTTCCAAATAATCAGGTACAGCTGGCTGGGTGAATTCTTTCACAGGATCTGGAAGAATAGGTCAACAAAAATACCCCAACAAGAAGCACTTACAGCATTCAGACTTCAGGTCAGTGCTTATGTTTGGGTAATCTTGGTGACAAAATGTTTGGCTGGTCACGTGAAAAGTTGTTTTTTTAGTGATGGTGAATTCACAATCAAGGCAACCCCAAAGAGAAGCACTTATGTATGGAAAAATCATTAGTGTCTCCATTCGAGGTGGTCTTAGTCTGATTCCAATGCTTTACCTGATGTCCTCCTCATGCAGTTGATGATTTTGTCAAATGCAACCGCCCCAACAAGTAGCACTTACTGTATTCAGGAGTCAAGTCGATGCTAAAGTCGGGTCAATAACAAAGACGTTCATTTAGCAGGCTTCTTTTCTTAGGACTCTGTAGAACTCTCTCTGTATTCCTCTTGCTTCTGACATCTACTTCATGTTGTCCCTGCTGCAGTGGAATTGATGCCTCTTAGAAAGAGTTGCCCATCTTAAATACTCAGCCAAGACATTTACACCATTCTCCGCCTACTTTGAAGAGAATGGGAGGTAACAGATGACTCTCATGACTACATGCATTCAATTAGCATGTGTTTAGTGGCCAATAGGACAGCAATGAGATGCCTTCATGAAATGATTTGCCACATAATGGCCCCAGCTCCAGCAAAGAAAATGTAAAGTGAAACTTGAAAATACCTTGATCAACAACACTAGATCCGCAATTACCACTTACAGATTCAGAAATCCGATCAATGCTTACTTTTGGTTCATCTCTGTGACAAACTTAGCTTGTCAGGTGAAAAGTATCTGAATGAAGGTTCTCGGTAGTTGCTTGGTTAATTTTCTGATGAATTCACAAGCAAGACAACCCCAAAGAGAAGCACTTATGTCCACAGAAGTCATCGGTGTCTCCATTTAAGGTTATCTTCATGTGATACCAATGTTGATACTTTAAGATGCAGGGGTCAGCATAACTACCCCAACAAAAAGCACTTACTGCAACAAAATCCAAAGTTAGTGTTTTTCTTAGGGTAATAATCGTGACCACATCTGGACCAAGAAGAGACAAATTACATGTATTACACATATTGTACCGTTCACATTGTTCCAAATAATCAGGTACAGCTGGCTGGGTGAATTCTTTCACAGGATCTGGAAGAATAGGTCAACAAAAATACCCCAACAAGAAGCACTTACAGCATTCAGACTTCAGGTCAGTGCTTATGTTTGGGTAATCTTGGTGACAAAATGTTTGGCTGGTCACGTGAAAAGTTGTTTTTTTAGTGATGGTGAATTCACAATCAAGGCAACCCCAAAGAGAAGCACTTATGTACAGAAAAATCATTAGTGTCTCCATTCGAGGTGGTCTTAGTCTGATTCCAATGCTTTACCTGATGTCCTCCTCATGCAGTTGATGATTTTGTCAAATGCAACCGCCCCAACAAGTAGCACTTACTGTATTCAGGAGTCAAGTCGATGCTAAAGTCGGGTCAATAACAAAGACGTTCATTTAGCAGGCTTCTTTTCTTAGGACTCTGTAGAACCCTCTCTGTATTCCTCTTGCTTCTGACATCTACTTCATGTTGTCCCTGCTGCAGTGGAATTGATGCCTCTTAGAAAGAGTTGCCCATCTTAAATACTCAGCCAAGACATTTACACCATTCTCCGCCTACTTTGAAGAGAATGGGAGGTAACAGATGACTCTCATGACTACATGCATTCAATTAGCATGTGTTTAGTGGCCAATAGGACAGCAATGAGATGCCTTCATGAAATGATTTGCCACATAATGGCCCCAGCTCCAGCAAAGAAAATGTAAAGTGAAACTTGAAAATACCTTGATCAACAACACTAGCTCCGCAATTACCACTTACAGATTCAGAAATCCGATCAATGCTTACTTTTGGTTCATCTCTGTGACAAACTTAGCTTGTCAGGTGAAAAGTATCTGAATGAAGGTTCTCGGTAGTTGCTTGGTTAATTTTCTGATGAATTCACAAGCAAGACAACCCCAAAGAGAAGCACTTATGTCCACAGAAGTCATCGGTGTCTCCATTTAAGGTTATCTTCATGTGATACAATGTTGATACTTTAAGATGCAGGGGTCAGCATAACTACCCCAACAAAAAGCACTTACTGCAACAAAATCCAAAGTTAGTGTTTTTCTTAGGGTAATAATCATGACCACATCTGGACCAAGAAGAGACAAATTACATGTATTACACATATTGTACCGTTCACATTGTTCCAAATAATCAGGTACAGCTGGCTGGGTGAATTCTTTCACAGGATCTGGAAGAATAGGTCAACAAAAATACCCCAACAAGAAGCACTTACAGCATTCAGACTTCAGGTCAGTGCTTATGTTTGGGTAATCTTGGTGACAAAATGTTTGGCTGGTCACGTGAAAAGTTGTTTTTTAGTGATGGTGAATTCACAATCAAGGCAACCCCAAAGAGAAGCACTTATGTACAGAAAAATCATTAGTGTCTCCATTCGAGGTGGTCTTAGTCTGATTCCAATGCTTTACCTGATGTCCTCCTCATGCAGTTGATGATTTTGTCAAATGCAACCGCCCCAACAAGTAGCACTTACTGTATTCAGGAGTCAAGTCGATGCTAAAGTCGGGTCAATAACAAAGACGTTCATTTAGCAGGCTTCTTTTCTTAGGACTCTGTAGAACTCTCTCTGTATTCCTCTTGCTTCTGACATCTACTTCATGTTGTCCCTGCTGCAGTGGAATTGATGCCTCTTAGAAAGAGTTGCCCATCTTAAATACTCAGCCAAGACATTTACACCATTCTCCGCCTACTTTGAAGAGAATGGGAGGTAACAGATGACTCTCATGACTACATGCATTCAATTAGCATGTGTTTAGTGGCCAATAGGACAGCAATGAGATGCCTTCATGAAATGATTTGCCACATAATGGCCCCAGCTCCAGCAAAGAAAATGTAAAGTGAAACTTGAAAATACCTTGATCAACAACACTAGCTCCGCAATTACCACTTACAGATTCAGAAATCCGATCAATGCTTACTTTTGGTTCATCTCTGTGACAAACTTAGCTTGTCAGGTGAAAAGTATCTGAATGAAGGTTCTCGGTAGTTGCTTGGTTAATTTTCTGATGAATTCACAAGCAAGACAACCCCAAAGAGAAGCACTTATGTCCACAGAAGTCATCGGTGTCTCCATTTAAGGTTATCTTCATGTGATACCAATGTTGATACTTTAAGATGCAGGGGTCAGCATAACTACCCCAACAAAAAGCACTTACTGCAACAAAATCCAAAGTTAGTGTTTTTCTTAGGGTAATAATCATGACCACATCTGGACCAAGAAGAGACAAATTACATGTATTACACATATTGTACTGTTCACATTGTTCCAAATAATCAGGTACAGCTGGCTGGGTGAATTCTTTCACAGGATCTGGAAGAATAGGTCAACAAAAATACCCCAACAATAAGCACTTACAGCATTCAGACTTCAGGTCAGTGCTTATGTTTGGGTAATCTTGGTGACAAAATGTTTGGCTGGTCACGTGAAAAGTTGTTTTTTTAGTGATGGTGAATTCACAATCAAGGCAACCCCAAAGAGAAGCACTTATGTACAGAAAAATCATTAGTGTCTCCATTCGAGGTGGTCTTAGTCTGATTCCAATGCTTTACCTGATGTCCTCCTCATGCAGTTGATGATTTTGTCAAATGCAACCGCCCCAACAAGTAGCACTTACTGTATTCAGGAGTCAAGTCGATGCTAAAGTCGGGTCAATAACAAAGACGTTCATTTAGCAGGCTTCTTTTCTTAGGACTCTGTAGAACTCTCTCTGTATTCCTCTTGCTTCTGACATCTACTTCATGTTGTCCCTGCTGCAGTGGAATTGATGCCTCTTAGAAAGAGTTGCCCATCTTAAATACTCAGCCAAGACATTTACACCATTCTCCGCCTACTTTGAAGAGAATGGGAGGTAACAGATGACTCTCATGACTATATGCATTCAATTAGCATGTGTTTAATGGCCTATAGGACAGCAATGAGATGCCTTCATGAAATGATTTGCCACATAATGGCCCCAGCTCCAGCAAAGAAAATGTAAAGTGAAACTTGAAAATACCTTGATCAACAACACTAGCTCCGCAATTACCACTTACAGATTCAGAAATCCGATCAATGCTTACTTTTGGTTCATCTCTGTGACAAACTTAGCTTGTCAGGTGAAAAGTATCTGAATGAAGATTCTCGGTAGTTGCTTGGTTAATTTTCTGATGAATTCACAAGCAAGACAACCCCAAAGAGAAGCACTTATGTCCACAGAAGTCATCGGTGTCTCCATTTAAGGTTATCTTCATGTGATACCAATGTTGATACTTTAAGATGCAGGGGTCAGCATAACTACCCCAACAAAAAGCACTTACTGCAACAAAATCCAAAGTTAGTGTTTTTCTTAGGGTAATAATCATGACCACATCTGGACCAAGAAGAGACAAATTACATGTATTACACATATTGTACCGTTCACATTGTTCCAAATAATCAGGTACAGCTGGCTGGGTGAATTCTTTCACAGGATCTGGAAGAATAGGTCAACAAAAATACCCCAACAAGAAGCACTTACAGCATTCAGACTTCAGGTCAGTGCTTATGTTTGGGTAATCTTGGTGACAAAATGTTTGGCTGGTCACGTGAAAAGTTGTTTTTTTAGTGATGGTGAATTCACAATCAAGGCAACCCCAAAGAGAAGCACTTATGTACAGAAAAATCATTAGTGTCTCCATTCGAGGTGGTCTTAGTCTGATTCCAATGCTTTACCTGATGTCCTCCTCATGCAGTTGATGATTTTGTCAAATGCAACCGCCCCAACAAGTAGCACTTACTGTATTCAGGAGTCAACTCGATGCTAAAGTTGGGTCAATAACAAAGACGTTCATTTAGCAGGCTTCTTTTCTTAGGACTCTGTAGAACCCTCTCTGTATTCCTCTTGCTTCTGACATCTACTTCATGTTGTCCCTGCTGCAGTGGAATTGATGCCTCTTAGAAAGAGTTGCCCATCTTAAATACTCAGCCAAGACATTTACACCATTCTCCGCCTACTTTGAAGAGAATGGGAGGTAACAGATGACTCTCATGACTATATGCATTCAATTAGCATGTGTTTAATGGCCTATAGGACAGCAATGAGATGCCTTCATGAAATGATTTGCCACATAATGGCCCCAGCTCCAGCAAAGAAAATGTAAAGTGAAACTTGAAAATACCTTGATCAACAACACTAGCTCCGCAATTACCACTTACAGATTCAGAAATCCGATCAATGCTTACTTTTGGTTCATCTCTGTGACAAACTTAGCTTGTCAGGTGAAAAGTATCTGAATGAAGGTTCTCGGTAGTTGCTTGGTTAATTTTCTGATGAATTCACAAGCAAGACAACCCCAAAGAGAAGCACTTATGTCCACAGAAGTCATCGGTGTCTCCATTTAAGGTTATCTTCATGTGATACCAATGTTGATACTTTAAGATGCAGGGGTCAGCATAACTACCCCAACAAAAAGCACTTACTGCAACAAAATCCAAAGTTAGTGTTTTTCTTAGGGTAATAATCATGACCACATCTGGACCAAGAAGAGACAAATTACATGTATTACACATATTGTACCGTTCACATTGTTCCAAATAATCAGGTACAGCTGGCTGGGTGAATTCTTTCACAGGATCTGGAAGAATAGGTCAACAAAAATACCCCAACAAGAAGCACTTACAGCATTCAGACTTCAGGTCAGTGCTTATGTTTGGGTAATCTTGGTGACAAAATGTTTGGCTGGTCACGTGAAAAGTTGTTTTTTTAGTGATGGTGAATTCACAATCAAGGCAACCCCAAAGAGAAGCACTTATGTACAGAAAAATCATTAGTGTCTCCATTCGAGGTGGTCTTAGTCTGATTCCGATGCTTTACCTGATGTCCTCCTCATGCAGTTGATGATTTTGTCAAATGCAACCGCCCCAACAAGTAGCACTTACTGTATTCAGGAGTCAAGTGGATGCTAAAGTCGGGTCAATAACAAAGACGTTCATTTAGCAGGCTTCTTTTCTTAGGACTCTGTAGAACTCTCTCTGTATTCCTCTTGCTTCTGACATCTACTTCATGTTGTCCCTGCTGCAGTGGAATTGATGCCTCTTAGAAAGAGTTGCCCATCTTAAATACTCAGCCAAGACATTTACACCATTCTCCGCCTACTTTGAAGAGAATGGGAGGTAACAGATGACTCTCATGACTACATGCATTCAATTAGCATGTGTTTAGTGGCCAATAGGACAGCAATGAGATGCCTTCATGAAATGATTTGCCACATAATGGCCCCAGCTCCAGCAAAGAAAATGTAAAGTGAAACTTGAAAATACATTGATCAACAACACTAGCTCCGCAATTACCACTTACAGATTCAGAAATCCGATCAATGCTTACTTTTGGTTCATCTCTGTGACAAACTTAGCTTGTCAGGTGAAAAGTATCTGAATGAAGGTTCTCGGTAGTTGCTTGGTTAATTTTCTGATGAATTCACAAGCAAGACAACCCCAAAGAGAAGCACTTATGTCCACAGAAGTCATCGGTGTCTCCATTTAAGGTTATCTTCATGTGATACCAATGTTGATACTTTAAGATGCAGGGGTCAGCATAACTACCCCAACAAAAAGCACTTACTGCAACAAAATCCAAAGTTAGTGTTTTTCTTAGGGTAATAATCATGACCACATCTGGACCAAGAAGAGACAAATTACATGTATTACACATATTGTACCGTTCACATTGTTCCAAATAATCAGGTACAGCTGGCTGGGTGAATTCTTTCACAGGATCTGGAAGAATAGGTCAACAAAAATACCCCAACAAGAAGCACTTACAGCATTCAGACTTCAGGTCAGTGCTTATGTTTGGGTAATCTTGGTGACAAAATGTTTGGCTGGTCACGTGAAAAGTTGTTTTTATAGTGATGGTGAATTCACAATCAAGGCAACCCCAAAGAGAAGCACTTATGTACAGAAAAATCATTAGTGTCTCCATTCGAGGTGGTCTTAGTCTGATTCCGATGCTTTACCTGATGTCCTCCTCATGCAGTTGATGATTTTGTCAAATGCAACCGCCCCAACAAGTAGCACTTACTGTATTCAGGAGTCAAGTGGATGCTAAAGTCGGGTCAATAACAAAGACGTTCATTTAGCAGGCTTCTTTTCTTAGGACTCTGTAGAACTCTCTCTGTATTCCTCTTGCTTCTGACATCTACTTCATGTTGTCCCTGCTGCAGTGGAATTGATGCCTCTTAGAAAGAGTTGCCCATCTTAAATACTCAGCCAAGACATTTACACCATTCTCCGCCTACTTTGAAGAGAATGGGAGGTAACAGATGACTCTCATGACTACATGCATTCAATTAGCATGTGTTTAGTGGCCAATAGGACAGCAATGAGATGCCTTCATGAAATGATTTGCCACATAATGGCCCCAGCTCCAGCAAAGAAAATGTAAAGTGAAACTTGAAAATACCTTGATCAACAACACTAGCTCCGCAATTACCACTTACAGATTCAGAAATCCGATCAATGCTTACTTTTGGTTCATCTCTGTGACAAACTTAGCTTGTCAGGTGAAAAGTATCTGAATGAAGGTTCTCGGTAGTTGCTTGGTTAATTTTCTGATGAATTCACAAGCAAGACAACCCCAAAGAGAAGCACTTATGTCCACAGAAGTCATCGGTGTCTCCATTTAAGGTTATCTTCATGTGATACCAATGTTGATACTTTAAGATGCAGGGGTCAGCATAACTACCCCAACAAAAAGCACTTACTGCAACAAAATCCAAAGTTAGTGTTTTTCTTAGGGTAATAATCATGACCACATCTGGACCAAGAAGAGACAAATTACATGTATTACACATATTGTACCGTTCACATTGTTCCAAATAATCAGGTACAGCTGGCTGGGTGAATTCTTTCACAGGATCTGGAAGAATAGGTCAACAAAAATACCCCAACAAGAAGCACTTACAGCATTCAGACTTCAGGTCAGTGCTTATGTTTGGGTAATCTTGGTGACAAAATGTTTGGCTGGTCACGTGAAAAGTTGTTTTTTTAGTGATGGTGAATTCACAATCAAGGCAACCCCAAAGAGAAGCACTTATGTACAGAAAAATCATTAGTGTCTCCATTCGAGGTGGTCTTAGTCTGATTCCAATGCTTTACCTGATGTCCTCCTCATGCAGTTGATGATTTTGTCAAATGCAACCGCCCCAACAAGTAGCACTTACTGTATTCAGGAGTCAAGTCGATGCTAAAGTCGGGTCAATAACAAAGACGTTCATTTAGCAGGCTTCTTTTCTTAGGACTCTGTAGAACTCTCTCTGTATTCCTCTTGCTTCTGACATCTACTTCATGTTGTCCCTGCTGCAGTGGAATTGATGCCTCTTAGAAAGAGTTGCCCATCTTAAATACTCAGCCAAGACATTTACACCATTCTCCGCCTACTTTGAAGAGAATGGGAGGTAACCAACAAGTAGCACTTACTGTATTCAGGAGTCAAGTCGATGCTAAAGTCGGGTCAATAACAAAGACGTTCATTTAGCAGGCTTCTTTTCTTAGGACTCTGTAGAACCCTCTCTGTATTCCTCTTGCTTCTGACATCTACTTCATGTTGTCCCTGCTGCAGTGGAATTGATGCCTCTTAGAAAGAGTTGCCCATCTTAAATACTCAGCCAAGACATTTACACCATTCTCCGCCTACTTTGAAGAGAATGGGAGGTAACAGATGACTCTCATGACTACATGCATTCAATTAGCATGTGTTTAGTGGCCAATAGGACAGCAATGAGATGCCTTCATGAAATGATTTGCCACATAATGGCCCCAGCTCCAGCAAAGAAAATGTAAAGTGAAACTTGAAAATACCTTGATCAACAACACTAGCTCCGCAATTACCACTTACAGATTCAGAAATCCGATCAATGCTTACTTTTGGTTCATCTCTGTGACAAACTTAGCTTGTCAGGTGAAAAGTATCTGAATGAAGGTTCTCGGTAGTTGCTTGGTTAATTTTCTGATGAATTCACAAGCAAGACAACCCCAAAGAGAAGCACTTATGTCCACAGAAGTCATCGGTGTCTCCATTTAAGGTTATCTTCATGTGATACCAATGTTGATACTTTAAGATGCAGGGGTCAGCATAACTACCCCAACAAAAAGCACTTACTGCAACAAAATCCAAAGTTAGTGTTTTTCTTAGGGTAATAATCATGACCACATCTGGACCAAGAAGAGACAAATTACATGTATTACACATATTGTACCGTTCACATTGTTCCAAATAATCAGGTACAGCTGGCTGGGTGAATTCTTTCACAGGATCTGGAAGAATAGGTCAACAAAAATACCCCAACAAGAAGCACTTACAGCATTCAGACTTCAGGTCAGTGCTTATGTTTGGGTAATCTTGGTGACAAAATGTTTGGCTGGTCACGTGAAAAGTTGTTTTTTTAGTGATGGTGAATTCTTTCACAGGATCTGGAAGAATAGGTCAACAAAAATACCCCAACAAGAAGCACTTACAGCATTCAGACTTCAGGTCAGTGCTTATGTTTGGGTAATCTTGGTGACAAACTGTTTGGCTGGTCAGGTGAAAAGTTGTTTTTTTAGTGTCGGTGAATTCACAATCAAGGCAACCCCAAAGAGAAGCACTTATGTACAGAAAAATCATTAGTGTCTCCATTCGAGGTGGTCTTAGTCTGATTCCAATGCTTTACCTGATGTCCTCCTCATGCAGTTGATGATTTTGTCAAATGCAACCGCCCCAACAAGTAGCACTTACTGTATTCAGGAGTCAAGTCGATGCTAAAGTCGGGTCAATAACAAAGACGTTCATTTAGCAGGCTTCTTTTCTTAGGACTCTGTAGAACTCTCTCTGTATTCCTCTTGCTTCTGACATCTACTTCATGTTGTCCCTGCTGCAGTGGAATTGATGCCTCTTAGAAAGAGTTGCCCATCTTAAATACTCAGCCAAGACATTTACACCATTCTCCGCCTACTTTGAAGAGAATGGGAGGTAACAGATGACTCTCATGACTACATGCATTCAATTAGCATGTGTTTAGTGGCCAATAGGACAGCAATGAGATGCCTTCATGAAATGATTTGCCACATAATGGCCCCAGCTCCAGCAAAGAAAATGTAAAGTGAAACTTGAAAATACATTGATCAACAACACTAGCTCCGCAATTACCACTTACAGATTCAGAAATCCGATCAATGCTTACCTTTGGTTCATCTCTGTGACAAACTTAGCTTGTCAGGTGAAAAGTATCTGAATGAAGATTCTCGGTAGTTGCTTGGTTAATTTTCTGATGAATTCACAAGCAAGACAACCCCAAAGAGAAGCACTTATGTCCACAGAAGTCATGGGTGTCTCCATTTAAGGTTATCTTCATGTGATAACAATGTTGATACTTTAAGATGCAGGGGTCAGCATAACTACCCCAACAAAAAGCACTTACTGCAACAAAATCCAAAGTTAGTGTTTTTCTTAGGGTAATAATCATGACCACATCTGGACCAAGAAGAGACAAATTACATGTATTACACATATTGTACCGTTCACATTGTTCCAAATAATCAGGTACAGCTGGCTGGGTGAATTCTTTCACAGGATCTGGAAGAATAGGTCAACAAAAATACCCCAACAAGAAGCACTTACAGCATTCAGACTTCAGGTCAGTGCTTATGTTTGGGTAATCTTGGTGACAAAATGTTTGGCTGGTCACGTGAAAAGTTGTTTTTTTAGTGATGGTGAATTCACAATCAAGGCAACCCCAAAGAGAAGCACTTATGTACAGAAAAATCATTAGTGTCTCCATTCGAGGTGGTCTTAGTCTGATTCCAATGCTTTACCTGATGTCCTCCTCATGCAGTTGATGATTTTGTCAAATGCAACCGCCCCAACAAGTAGCACTTACTGTATTCAGGAGTCAAGTCGATGCTAAAGTCGGGTCAATAACAAAGACGTTCATTTAGCAGGCTTCTTTTCTTAGGACTCTGTAGAACTCTCTCTGTATTCCTCTTGCTTCTGACATCTACTTCATGTTGTCCCTGCTGCAGTGGAATTGATGCCTCTTAGAAAGAGTTGCCCATCTTAAATACTCAGCCAAGACATTTACACCATTCTCCGCCTACTTTGAAGAGAATGGGAGGTAACAGATGACTCTCATGACTACATGCATTCAATTAGCATGTGTTTAGTGGCCAATAGGACAGCAATGAGATGCCTTCATGAAATGATTTGCCACATAATGGCCCCAGCTCCAGCAAAGAAAATGTAAAGTGAAACTTGAAAATACCTTGATCAACAACACTAGCTCCGCAATTACCACTTACAGATTCAGAAATCCGATCAATGCTTACTTTTGGTTCATCTCTGTGACAAACTTAGCTTGTCAGGTGAAAAGTATCTGAATGAAGGTTCTCGGTAGTTGCTTGGTTAATTTTCTGATGAATTCACAAGCAAGACAACCCCAAAGAGAAGCACTTATGTCCACAGAAGTCATCGGTGTCTCCATTTAAGGTTATCTTCATGTGATACCAATGTTGATACTTTAAGATGCAGGGGTCAGCATAACTACCCCAACAAAAAGCACTTACTGCAACAAAATCCAAAGTTAGTGTTTTTCTTAGGGTAATAATCATGACCACATCTGGACCAAGAAGAGACAAATTACATGTATTACACATATTGTACCGTTCACATTGTTCCAAATAATCAGGTACAGCTGGCTGGGTGAATTCTTTCACAGGATCTGGAAGAATAGGTCAACAAAAATACCCCAACAAGAAGCACTTACAGCATTCAGACTTCAGGTCAGTGCTTATGTTTGGGTAATCTTGGTGACAAAATGTTTGGCTGGTCACGTGAAAAGTTGTTTTTTTAGTGATGGTGAATTCACAATCAAGGCAACCCCAAAGAGAAGCACTTATGTACAGAAAAATCATTAGTGTCTCCATTCGAGGTGGTCTTAGTCTGATTCCAATGCTTTACCTGATGTCCTCCTCATGCAGTTGATGATTTTGTCAAATGCAACCGCCCCAACAAGTAGCACTTACTGTATTCAGGAGTCAAGTCGATGCTAAAGTCGGGTCAATAACAAAGACGTTCATTTAGCAGGCTTCTTTTCTTAGGACTCTGTAGAACTCTCTCTGTATTCCTCTTGCTTCTGACATCTACTTCATGTTGTCCCTGCTGCAGTGGAATTGATGCCTCTTAGAAAGAGTTGCCCATCTTAAATACTCAGCCAAGACATTTACACCATTCTCCGCCTACTTTGAAGAGAATGGGAGGTAACAGATGACTCTCATGACTACATGCATTCAATTAGCATGTGTTTAGTGGCCAATAGGACAGCAATGAGATGCCTTCATGAAATGATTTGCCACATAATGGCCCCAGCTCCAGCAAAGAAAATGTAAAGTGAAACTTGAAAATACATTGATCAACAACACTAGCTCCGCAATTACCACTTACAGATTCAGAAATCCGATCAATGCTTACTTTTGGTTCATCTCTGTGACAAACTTAGCTTGTCAGGTGAAAAGTATCTGAATGAAGGTTCTCGGTAGTTGCTTGGTTAATTTTCTGATGAATTCACAAGCAAGACAACCCCAAAGAGAAGCACTTATGTCCACAGAAGTCATGGGTGTCTCCATTTAAGGTTATCTTCATGTGATACCAATGTTGATACTTTAAGATGCAGGGGTCAGCATAACTACCCCAACAAAAAGCACTTACTGCAACAAAATCCAAAGTTAGTGTTTTTCTTAGGGTAATAATCATGACCACATCTGGACCAAGAAGAGACAAATTACATGTATTACACATATTGTACCGTTCACATTGTTCCAAATAATCAGGTACAGCTGGCTGGGTGAATTCTTTCACAGGATCTGGAAGAATAGGTCAACAAAAATACCCCAACAAGAAGCACTTACAGCATTCAGACTTCAGGTCAGTGCTTATGTTTGGGTAATCTTGGTGACAAAATGTTTGGCTGGTCACGTGAAAAGTTGTTTTTTTAGTGATGGTGAATTCACAATCAAGGCAACCCCAAAGAGAAGCACTTATGTACAGAAAAATCATTAGTGTCTCCATTCGAGGTGGTCTTAGTCTGATTCCAATGCTTTACCTGATGTCCTCCTCATGCAGTTGATGATTTTGTCAAATGCAACCGCCCCAACAAGTAGCACTTACTGTATTCAGGAGTCAACTCGATGCTAAAGTCGGGTCAATAACAAAGACGTTCATTTAGCAGGCTTCTTTTCTTAGGACTCTGTAGAACTCTCTCTGTATTCCTCTTGCTTCTGACATCTACTTCATGTTGTCCCTGCTGCAGTGGAATTGATGCCTCTTAGAAAGAGTTGCCCATCTTAAATACTCAGCCAAGACATTTACACCATTCTCCGCCTACTTTGAAGAGAATGGGAGGTAACAGATGACTCTCATGACTACATGCATTCAATTAGCATGTGTTTAGTGGCCAATAGGACAGCAATGAGATGCCTTCATGAAATGATTTGCCACATAATGGCCCCAGCTCCAGCAAAGAAAATGTAAAGTGAAACTTGAAAATACATTGATCAACAACACTAGCTCCGCAATTACCACTTACAGATTCAGAAATCCGATCAATGCTTACTTTTGGTTCATCTCTGTGACAAACTTAGCTTGTCAGGTGAAAAGTATCTGAATGAAGGTTCTTGGTAGTTGCTTGGTTAATTTTCTGATGAATTCACAAGCAAGACAACCCCAAAGAGAAGCACTTATGTCCACAGAAGTCATCGGTGTCTCCATTTAAGGTTATCTTCATGTGATACCAATGTTGATACTTTAAGATGCAGGGGTCAGCATAACTACCCCAACAAAAAGCACTTACTGCAACAAAATCCAAAGTTAGTGTTTTTCTTAGGGTAATAATCATGACCACATCTGGACCAAGAAGAGACAAATTACATGTATTACACATATTGTACCGTTCACATTGTTCCAAATAATCAGGTACAGCTGGCTGGGTGAATTCTTTCACAGGATCTGGAAGAATAGGTCAACAAAAATACCCCAACAAGAAGCACTTACAGCATTCAGACTTCAGGTCAGTGCTTATGTTTGGGTAATCTTGGTGACAAAATGTTTGGCTGGTCACGTGAAAAGTTGTTTTTTTAGTGATGGTGAATTCACAATCAAGGCAACCCCAAAGAGAAGCACTTATGTACAGAAAAATCATTAGTGTCTCCATTCGAGGTGGTCTTAGTCTGATTCCAATGCTTTACCTGATGTCCTCCTCATGCAGTTGATGATTTTGTCAAATGCAACCGCCCCAACAAGTAGCACTTACTGTATTCAGGAGTCAAGTCGATGCTAAAGTCGGGTCAATAACAAAGACGTTCATTTAGCAGGCTTCTTTTCTTAGGACTCTGTAGAACTCTCTCTGTATTCCTCTTGCTTCTGACATCTACTTCATGTTGTCCCTGCTGCAGTGGAATTGATGCCTCTTAGAAAGAGTTGCCCATCTTAAATACTCAGCCAAGACATTTACACCATTCTCCGCCTACTTTGAAGAGAATGGGAGGTAACAGATGACTCTCATGACTACATGCATTCAATTAGCATGTGTTTAGTGGCCAATAGGACAGCAATGAGATGCCCTCATGAAATGATTTGCCACATAATGGCCCCAACTCCAGCAAAGAAAATGTAAAGTGAAACTTGAAAATACCTTGATCAACAACACTAGCTCCGCAATTACCACTTACAGATTCAGAAATCCGATCAATGCTTACTTTTGGTTCATCTCTGTGACAAACTTAGCTTGTCAGGTGAAAAGTATCTGAATGAAGGTTCTCGGTAGTTGCTTGGTTAATTTTCTGATGAATTCACAAGCAAGACAACCCCAAAGAGAAGCACTTATGTCCACAGAAGTCATCGGTGTCTCCATTTAAGGTTATCTTCATGTGATACCAATGTTGATACTTTAAGATGCAGGGGTCAGCATAACTACCCCAACAAAAAGCACTTACTGCAACAAAATCCAAAGTTAGTGTTTTTCTTAGGGTAATAATCATGACCACATCTGGACCAAGAAGAGACAAATTACATGTATTACACATATTGTACCGTTCACATTGTTCCAAATAATCAGGTACAGCTGGCTGGGTGAATTCTTTCACAGGATCTGGAAGAATAGGTCAACAAAAATACCCCAACAAGAAGCACTTACAGCATTCAGACTTCAGGTCAGTGCTTATGTTTGGGTAATCTTGGTGACAAAATGTTTGGCTGGTCACGTGAAAAGTTGTTTTTTTAGTGATGGTGAATTCACAATCAAGGCAACCCCAAAGAGAAGCACTTATGTACAGAAAAATCATTAGTGTCTCCATTCGAGGTGGTCTTAGTCTGATTCCAATGCTTTACCTGATGTCCTCCTCATGCAGTTGATGATTTTGTCAAATGCAACCGCCCTAACAAGTAGCACTTTCTGTATTCAGGAGTCAAGTCGATGCTAAAGTCGAGTCAATAACAAAGACGTTCATTTAGCGGGCTTCTTTTCTTAGGACTCTCTCTGTATTCCTCTTGCTTCTGACATCTACTTCATGTTGTCCCTGCTGCAGTGGAATTGATGCCTCTTAGAAAGAGTTGCCCATCTTAAATACTCAGCCAAGACATTTACACCATTCTCCGCCTACTTTGAAGAGAATGGGAGGTAACAGATGACTCTCATGACTACATGCATTCAATTAGCATGTGTTTAATGGCCAATAGGACAGCAATGAGATGCCTTCATGAAATGATTTCCCACATGATGGCCCCAGCTCCAGCAAAGAAAATGTAAAGTGAAACTTGAAAATACACTGATCAACAACACTAGCTCCGCAATTACCACTTACAGATTCCTCCTCATGCAGTTGATGATTTTGTCAAATGCAACCGCCCCAACAAGTAGCACTTACTGTATTCAGGAGTCAAGTCAAGTCAAGTCGATGCTAAAGTTGGGTCAATAACAAAGACGTTAATTTAGCAGGCTTCTTTTCTTAGGACTCTGTAGAACTCTCTCTGTATTCCTCTTGCTTCTGACATCTACTTCATGTTGTCCCTGCTGCAGTGGAATTGATGCCCATCTTAAATACTCAGCCAAGACATTTACACCATTCTCCGCCTACTTTGAAGAGAATGGGAGGTAACAGATGACTCTCATGACTACATGCATTCAATTAGCATGTGTTTAGTGGCCAATAGGACAGCAATGAGATGCCTTCATGAAATGATTTGCCACATAATGGCCCCAGCTCCAGCAAAGAAAATGTAAAGTGAAACTTGAAAATACCTTGATCAACAACACTAGCTCCGCAATTACCACTTACAGATTCAGAAATCCGATCAATGCTTACTTTTGGTTCATCTCTGTGACAAACTTAGCTTGTCAGGTGAAAAGTATCTGAATGAAGGTTCTCGGTAGTTGCTTGGTTAATTTTCTGATGAATTCACAAGCAAGACAACCCCAAAGAGAAGCACTTAAGTCCACAGAAGTCATCGGTGTCTCCATTTAAGGTTATCTTCATGTGATACCAATGTTGATACTTTAAGATGCAGGGGTCAGCATCACTACCCCAACAAAAAGCACTTACTGCAACAAAATCCAAAGTTAGTGTTTTTCTTAGGATAATACTCATGACCACATCTGGACCAAGAAGAGACAAACTACATGTATTACACATATTGTACCGTTCATGTTGTTCCAAATGATAAGGTAAAGCTGGCTGGGTGAATTCTTTCACAGGATCTGGAAGAATAGGTCAACAAAAATACCCCAACAAGAAGCACTTACAGCATTCAGACTTCAGGTCAGTGCTTATGTTTGGGTAATCTTGGTGACAAAATGTTTGGCTGGTCACGTGAAAAGTTGTTTTTTTAGCGATGGTGAATTCACAATCAAGGCAACCCCAAAGAGAAGCATTTATGTACAGAAAAATCATTAGTGTCTCCATTTGAGGTGGTCTTAGTCTGATTCCAATGCTTTACCTGATGTCCTCCTCATGCAGTTGATGATTTTGTCAAATGCAACCGCCCCAACAAGTAGCACTTACTGTATTCAGGAGTCAAGTCGATGCTAAAGTCGGGTCAATAACAAAGACGTTCATTTAGCAGGCTTCTTTTCTTAGGACTCTGTAGAACTCTCTCTGTATTCCTCTTGCTTCTGACATCTACTTCATGTTGTCCCTGCTGCAGTGGAATTGATGCCTCTTAGAAAGAGTTGCCCATCTTAAATACTCAGCCAAGACATTTACACCATTCTCCGCCTACTTTGAAGAGAATGGGAGGCAACAGATGACTCTCATGACTACATGCATTCAATTAGCATGTGTTTAGTGGCCAATAGGACAGCAATGAGATGCCCTCATGAAATGATTTGCCACATAATGGCCCCAGCTCCAGCAAAGAAAATGTAAAGTGAAACTTGAAAATACATTGATCAACAACAGTAGCTCCGCAATTACCACTTACAGATTCAGAAATCCGATCAATGCTTACTTTTGGTTCATCTCTGTGACAAACTTAGCTTGTCAGGTGAAAAGTATCTGAATGAAGGTTCTCGGTAGTTGCTTGGTTAATTTTCTGATGAATTCACAAGCAAAACACCCCCAAAGAGAAGCACTTGTGTCCACAGAAGTCATCGGTGTCTCCATTAAAGGTTATCTTCATGTGATACCAATGTTGATACTTTAAGATGCAGTGGTCAGCATAACTACCCCAACAAAAAGCACTTACTGCAACAAAATCCAAAGTTAGTGTTTTTCTTAGGGTAATAATCATGACCACATCTGGACCAAGAAGAGACAAATTACATGTATCACACATATTGTACCGTTCACATTGTTCCAAATAATCAGGTACAGCTGGCTGGGTGAATTCTTTCACAGGATCTGGAAGAATAGGTCAACAAAAAATACCCCAACAAGAAGCACTTACAGCATTCAGACTTCAGGTCAGTGCTTACGTTTGGGTAATCTTGGTGACAAAATGTTTGACTGGTCACATGAAAAGTTGTTTTTTTAGTGATGGTGAATTCACAATCAAGGCAACCCCAAAGAGAAGCACTTATGTACAGAAAAATCATTAGTGTCTCCATTCGAGGTGGTCTTAGTCTGATTCCAATGCTTTACCTGATGTCCTCCTCATGCAGTTGATGATTTTGTCAAATGCAACCGCCCCAACAAGTAGCACTTACTGTATTCAGGAGTCAAGTTGATGCTAAAGTCGGGTCAATAACAAAGACGTTCATTTAGCAGGCTTCTTTTCTTAGGACTCTCTCTGTATTCCTCTTGCTTCTGACATCTACTTCATGTTGTCCCTGCTGCAGTGGAATTGATGCCTCTTAGAAAGAGTTGCCCATCTTAAATACTCAGCCAAGACATTTACACCATTCTCCGCCTACTTTGAAGAGAATGGGAGGTAACAGATGACTCTCATGACTACATGCATTCAATTAGCATGTGTTTAGTGGCCAATAGGACAGCAATGAGATGCCTTCATGAAATGATTTGCCACATAATGGCCCCAGCTCCAGCAAAGAAAATGTAAAGTGAAACTTGAAAATACCTTGATCAACAACACTAGCTCCGCAATTACCACTTACAGATTCAGAAATCCGATCAATGCTTACTTTTGGTTCATCTCTGTGACAAACTTAGCTTGTCAGGTGAAAAGTATCTGAATGAAGGTTCTCGGTAGTTGCTTGGTTAATTTTCTGATGAATTCACAAGCAAGACAACCCCAAAGAGAAGCACTTATGTCCACAGAAGTCATCGGTGTCTCCATTTAAGGTTATCTTCATGTGATACCAATGTTGATACTTTAAGATGCAGGGCTCAGCATAACTACCGCAACAAAAAGCACTTACTGCAACAAAATCCAAAGTTAGTGTTTTTCTTAGGGTAATAATCATGACCACATCTGGACCAAGAAGAGACAAATTACATGTATTACACATATTGTACCGTTCACATTGTTCCAAATAACCAGGTACAGCTGGCTGGGTGAATTCTTTCACAGGATCTGGAAGAATAGGTCAACAAAAATACCCCAACAAGAAGCACTTACAGCATTCAGACTTCAGGTCAGTGCTTATGTTTGGGTACACTTGGTGACAAAATGTTTGGCTGCTCACGTGAAAAGTTAGGGCAGGGTTAGGTAGAGATATCATGCTTTTAAGTTGCCTATATAGGATGCGTTGCACTGGCAACAGGAAATTACATAGGTCTGTCCATAAAACATAATATCAATGCAGGTATGACTAGATGAAGTATGGTTTGGCATGGAATCAAACCCGGGTCTCCCACACTGCAGTCAGATGCGTATGGAGTTCTGCCAAGGAGGATGATGACATAATAGCCGGAAAGTAATATATGAGATGTAGTATCGGGAGAAAAAAGAAAAAAAGAAAAGAAAGGGAAAACAGAGGGAGTAGTGTATGGGGGACTGAAGGTGGTGATTCCAAAGAGAATGTGCTGTTAGCAATATTTGTAAACTGGTGTATCAGGGAAGTAAAAGGATGATGACGTCATATATGTAGAGGTTTATTAATGAGTAGTGTCCTAACTGGCAAGGAGGGGTAATAATAATCTTCGTCATGATAATATGGCATTGGCAACATTGTGAGTAATATTACCGGTGATTATATTAGGAAATGAGGCCGAAAGAAAACCGAAAGAAAGAAAAATGTCAACGCGGAGACTCCATCACCGGTCTCCCACATTCGAAGCGGCGACACTGTATTCTACACCATGGGGGATGATGACTTTGTGCACGTTAAAGTAATATATGATGTGTGGCCTAAGGTGGAAGAAGGGGGGAGAGAGAAAAATGGGAAGGAAGAATAAGAGGAGACGGCTCCATATCAATGTATCAGTATAGAAGAAAGAAATACAGGAGACGAGAATAGGTTAATGAAGTATAAGTAATGAAAGGAATATATCAAATGAGATTATGATTATAGAAAATTTAAAGTGCTATGAGAGGAGTCCGGGCTATGGCAGGGTGGGAGACGGTATCGGTAGCAGCCCCCTGGGGGTGGTGAAACTCGTGAATATAAGCAAAAACATTGTAAAAGTAGAGAAAATACAAAACGGAAAACAGTTATAAATAAATATATAAACAAATTTGTAAAAAGGCGCACATACAAGGAAGTAGAGTCATGCATCAATTATTAGGATAAAGCGATGTGTGCATGCAGGATGTGTACACCTCGAGTGGGAAACCCCGCCGTAATCCCCTCCCGCCAGTCCATTTCTCCTCCAAAGTGGCATGTGAGTGCATACGTTCACATGAGCACAAATAATCAAAAATAAATAATAATGTAAATATAATGATAATAATAATAATAGCAATAGTAAAGGATGTATAATAAATTGTAATTGATGTTTAAATAGAATCTATCAGAGGCAGTGGTAAGGTATAACAAATGTTGAATTTATATACACATGAATACAAATATATAGAGAGGCACACAGAGAGGGAAGAGAAAAAAATCACACCATTAGAATAAAACGATATGTGTGCATGCAATTATGTACAATCCGAGGGGGAAACTCATCCGTGAAATCCTTCCATCGGTGCGGCTGTCTCTGAAGTTATGTGAGAATTCATGATGGGGAGACGTGCTAAACGAAGAATGTATATGTAAATGGCGTGTGTCTTCTAACGAATAAGTTGTAGAAAAAGTAAAATTAAAAATATATAAAATTGTTAGATAAGGAGTGATAATTCATGATAATAAATACATAATCAAAAAAGCGAAAAACAAGAGATAAAACCTCTATATGTCTAGAAAGGAAACAAACACATACATATGCATGAAATAAATCCTTCAAATACAGAATGAAAGGAGTCATGATTTTGTTTATGTTTAAATTTTTTATTTATTTTATGTTTTTATTTTGTTTAATCCTTTTCCTGAGAGAAATGAGGAAAGAGAAAAAGAAGGGGAGAAAAAATGGGAAAAAGGAAAAGAAGAAAGAAGAAGAAAAGAGAGAAGGGGGTGAAGGGTCTCATTTTGCATGCTTCGCAGGTGATGACATAAATGATGTTCGATGTTTGGAGGGTAAGTGATTGAGTTATTGGCGCGCCATGTTTGCCGTGTGTGTTAATGATATATTTTGGTTCAGAAGTTGTTTCTGGTGTGTGCCGGTGGTCGGCGACTCGGTACTGAAAGTAGCTGTGACCAGTAAGTCTCGTAGGCTGGCATTTTTGCGGAGTGCCGAGATGACAGTGTGGTTTTGTAGAGCGGGGTTTTGTGATGTGCGGTGGTCGAAATTGGATTTGAACAGGTGGTGTAATTCATTATACCTGTGGGAGAATGTGGTAATAAACGGCGTGAGTTTGGGAGGTGATCTGACGGGAGCAGTATGTGGCGAATTAACCAAGTGGTTCATCCACCGGTGTGTTGGCTGTGGGGATGAGGGAGCGTCTCTGTCGACAAGGTGGAGATGAGGTGGAACTAGCGTCGCCAGTGTTTGACTTTTGATGCGACAGAGGAATCTATCTGAGTAGTGTCTTTTACGGAGGCTGCTAAATAGAATGGAGACCGCTTGATGGAAATCAGAGTTAAGGGAGCAAATGCGATGAAATCGCAGGATCTGTGATTTAATAATGCCCCTAAATGTATGTCGCGGGTGGTAACTGTGTTTGTGAAGTAGTGCATGTGTATCCGTGGGTTTAAAGCAAACCATAGAAATGATTTTGTTATGAGTAGCGTCCGACGGTGTGAATGAAATAGTGGTATCCAGAAAATTGACAGAATTGCAATCAATCGTGTGTTTGATTTTTATTGATTGATGGCGATTGTTAAGGATGTTCTTAAAAGTCTCGAAGGTGTCTTTCCCATGTGTCCAGATGCCTATAATGTCATCCAAAAATCGGAGGTAAAGTGAGGGTTGAAGGGGGCATTTAGCGAGAGCTTGACGTTGCCCTGCGTCTGCATGTACCACTGGTTGTCAAAAAGAAAATCGTTGTGAGTCAGACAAATTTCTAATAACTGCAGGATTTGAGCATCCGGCCTGTTGGGATCAGGGTGACGGGCAAAAACAGTCTTAACGGCGCGTAAACCCATAGCAGTATTAATGTTAGTGTAAAGGCTGTCTATATCAATTGTAAAGAGTAGTGCATGTGCTGGCACTGTGATCGAGCGGATTATATCTAGAAAATGATAAGTATCTTTAATGTAACTTGGATGTTAAGAAGAGAGTGGACCTAAAAAATGATCTATATACTGCGAAATATTGTAGGTGATACTATCGCAGTCGGACACGATCGGGCGGCCAGGGGGAATTTCTGCAGGAATGGTCCATGTATCAGGATTTTTATGAATTTTAGGCAGTAAATAAAAACGTCGGGGGCGTGGATCTGTCGGGCCGCACAGGAAATTTCGCTGTTTCACAGAAATGAACTTGTGATGATACAGGTGAAGAATAATGTCTGTTATCATAGTCTGGCTTTGTGTTTGAATGGTGGAATCTATTTTTTGGAAATATTTAGTGTTATCGAGTTGGCGGTGAGCCTCAAATGTGTATTGTTGTTTATCCATGATGACGACTTTAGACCCTTTATCTGCTGGTTTAATGATAATATGGTGGTTGTTTTAAAGTTGTTTAGCTGCCTCGTGTTCGTCCTCTGTGAGATTATTCGGTCTATCCAGAGTGGGCTGGTAATGAGAGAGGGTGGCTAGATCCTCTTTAATTAGTTGTTTAGTCGTGTTACTGAGGGCGGACCATTCTGGTTCCCAGGTAGAGGGATGGGTGAAGGGAATAGGTTTGTAAGTTGCATTAGAAAAATAATCCATTATTTTAATACGGCGGTGGTATTGATGCACATCCCGGCGGAGTTCTTTAGAATCGACAGTAGAGGGCGAGGGGATAAATGTAAGGCCCCTCTCTAGTAAAGAGAGTTGGGCAGCAGAAGGGCTAAAGGTTTTCGATAGATTAAGTACAGTAATGTCAGAATTTAAAAGCGTGGGTGCTGCGTAATTCAACAGCAGTATAGTGGTGGCAGAACGGAGAGCAGCGCGATGCGCATCGAGAACGCGCGCCGAGTGTGATTGTGGGTGAGCGCGCATTATCTGTGAGTGTGAGGTTGGCTGGTTAGGTAATGAGAGACACGGATGATGTGTAATGGGTGGACAATTTGCCTTATAAATCCAGATACAAGCACCAGTGAGCAAACATTGCCTGTGCAGTTTCAGAGGTCCAATGTATGTCATCTGAATGCGTGTGAAAGAGGTGGTGGTCGAGCGGGGGAATATGGCGCATATGCTCCATAATGTGGTCGTTTAGTTAACGGAGATTCGCCTGGTGTGTGTCAGGGAGGTGTAAAGAAAAGTTTATTGTGGAGATGTAAATGACAGCGTTGGGGAAGGTGATGTGAGCCTGTCTATAGAGCGAGCGGAGCTGTTTGATTTACATCCTGTTCTAGATTGTTGATGCCCAGCGAGAAAAGGACAATTTTGGTTTGGGGAACGATGGGTGATTTTTCACATACTTCTTTGAAGTTATAGAAGTTGGCCCCGGGATAACTGTCAATTTGGACATTAGCTTTGTTCTGTGGAGGAATTCTATTTAAATTGGAGTCACCGATGAAAACTATTGGTGCTGTGCCCTTGAAAGTCCAGTCGCAGATTTTGCGGCCGGGACGGGCTCTGTGATAGGTAGGGGTTGTGAAGGGTTTTGTCGTTATAGATGGAGGTGCTGCAGCTGCGGAGGATGCCCGGTTAGCGCTAAGTGCCCCGTTAGGATGATAAGTGGAAAGCTCAGAGTGTGTCATTTTTGTCAAGCTGACTTCGTTTACGACAATTTCGTCGTGGCCTGAGACACTTGTCATCATGGTTTTGTTTCCACTATGTGGCTTAAGGGGCAGTGTTTTTTTGGATCGGATTCTGCAGTTGAGCGCTGTTTGGACCGGGAGAGTCATCTGCTGCGTGCACCACCTGCAATTGAGCGGGGGGTGAGAGAGGGCTGGTTAGGGAATGTGTGTATTGTGTGAGGAGGACTTGGAGAGTTGCTATTCATTTCTCTATGGACCGCAGCAGTAGTAATGACGAGAATTCTGACGTGTGTTTGTAGTGCTGCATGCAGCATTTGAAACAGGTGGTGCGCCGCATCTCTGTAAGGGTTAGTGCGCCCGCACCTATAGGAGAGGTGGTGGGTGTTTGCATTTTGGCCTGATGAGTGACAATTACAGAGTCTTTTACTGGTCCCGTCCATCTGGGTGGTCGGTTTGTGGTGGACGCCACAGCAGGCTCCGGATTAGGAGCTGTGCTTTTTGTTTTTGACTGTTTAGGGCGAATATGTGGGTACTGCTCAATAAAAGTAGGTCGATTAACCAGATATAAACTTCCAGGTGGTGGTGGCATGTCTCGATTTAGCCGCGGGAACTCACGCTCGTCCCGTATGTCCAGCTCATCATTAACAAGTTGTCGGGGGCCACTGTCCACCGTATTCGCACCCTGGTCCGGTTGGGGTTCGGGTGCATGTGTGTTGTCAGCTTGGGAGGGGGAACGGTGTGGGTGGGTGAGAGAGGCGAGGGTTTGAAAAGAATCTTTATGGAGTCTGTTCCCACAACGTTTTTGTGCCCAGCCCTTGGCAGCCATAAGGGCAGCTTTGGTGGCTAGAATGTTGCTATGGCTGGCTATGATGACACTATAGTGTGTTTGTAAAAGAGTCATGTTGTTCGATATCCAAGTGTTAGTGTTTTCGGCTACGCATTTGCGAAAGTCTTCTGTAGGTGAGGAAGGTTTAATTGAATGCTGTTAGGCGTGTCACCTGTCTTGTCATGCCACTGCGGAACGTGCCGGTAATAATAGCATTGTCAATGATTTGCTTGTGATGAATGGCTTGAATGAGTTTAAAAATGTCTTTTGCCATTCCTCGCGTCTGTGGGTCAAGTGCTTGTCTCACGGAAGGGAGCGGTGTGTTTCTAGAGTTATCACGTCTTGTACCAAAATAAGGCTGTGTCTCTGCGTAACGGGGTGGGGGTCGATATGAAAAAAGTGGTCTCGGATTCATCGCTGCACCTGCCTGTACATGATGAACAACGTGGGTGGGTTGTCTCCTGTGTATGGAATGAAACTGCGTTAGTGGTGGCTTACCTGGCCGCATAGTAGCGCTGTCTCCGCGTCCCTGTGAGGAGTGCCAACTTTCTGGCTGGAGGTTGTCAGTGTGTCACCTTCGTCTCGGCGTTTGTGGCTCCTCGTGGTGAATGGCGCATGCGGGAATCCTTGGATGACTCGTGGAGAGTTTCAGAAAAAGAACAGAAAAAAATGGGGTGGGGGGGGGGGGTTTTGGGAGAAAAAAAGATTTGGCTCCGGGTGGAGCTCAGTGATGCAGTCTTTCAGAGTCTTTCAGTGCGTCTCAAAAAAAAGGGGGGGGGGGGGGGGGTTTTGTTAGTCAGCAAGATCTGTGTATCCTTTCTGGAGAGAATGGGGATACTGATGTCTGCCAGTAGAAGTTCTCCAATTTCGGAGAGGGGGAGCGAGCCTGGCTGTAGCTGAGCCTTCCACAACAGTTAAAATTCCATTTTATGGGGCTTCCGGTTTGATGAGGTAGAGTGCAGACGTGTGTGCGGGGAGCTCCGGCTGAACTTTTCTTATACTTTTCAAGTCTACCAAATTAACAGTACTTTTGCTCGGGTTGACTAGCGTATTACTCATTTTTTATGTGGGATAGTGTATTGTGACATAATGAGCAGCTCAAAGTCTAAACATCAATCAGCAGCAGCTACTCGTGCAGTGAGTATCTCGGCTAAGCTAGCTAGCATGGCCGCCGCCGCCTCGGAGCGTTCAGACCCGGGGGACAATGGTGCCGACAGCTGGGACCACTCCGACCCAGTTACCAAGACCGACCTTGAGGCTTTACTCAACAAACAGCGTGATAGCTTCAAAAATGACATGGCTATCCTGATACAACAGTCAACTGAATCCCTGAAGCAGTCGGTCGATTCACTAGGCCAGCAGGTGACGTCATTCAACCGTCTTACTAAAACTGAAGTTTTAGTGGGTGAAAACTTTGAGAAACTCACCGAGATGGAAGCTGCTGTTAAGTCCTTACAGTCCCAAAGCACAGTGCTTTTGGAACGAGTGGATGACCTCGAGAACAGGTCTAGGCGTTCCAATTTGAGGATTGTCAACATACCCGAAGGGAGCGAGAGGGACCAAGACCCGACAAAGTTCGTTTCCGACCTGCTAATGATGGTGACAGGCCCCGATGTTTTCAACAGCCCTCCGGAGATAGAGAGAGCTCACCGCTCCCTCGGCCCCAGACCAGGTGAGGCCGGCGTGGGGAAACCACTCTGGCTAAAAAACGGGCTGCATTTAACGCTGTCAAAAACTCTCTTTATTTGAAAGGGATTAAATTCCGCCTACTGCATCCTGCTCGTCTCCAGGTCTCGTTCCGGAATGAGAACTTTTACTTTGACTGTCCACAAAAAGCCCAGGAGTTCTACACCGAGCGCATTGCACCCACCAACAATTAGAAGCGACTTGTCGCAGGCGCCAGCTGTATTTGGACTTGGTACACGTTAAAGTTTATGGACGCCTATAAACGGTCAGTTGCCGTAAAGACGCACAAGAAAGACACTGGACATTATGTATAATCAAACTCACATACATATGAATAACCTGGGGTGGCACTAATGTCAGACAAGATGTAATCACCAGGGGCTACTTATGTTATTCTTTGTAACTTGGCTGCTGATATAGGTGAACTGCTGCCCAGCCTTTTTCTTTTATTTTGCACCTACTGTGCATTGTAGACACATTCGCAGATATAGGAGCCCTGTCTGCTCGGTGAGTGATCAGTTCACAGATTTATGTCATACGGAAGCAACAGAGGTTATGGAGTCCCGCTGCTAGTCCTTGTTCTTAGGACAAGCTTGGGGAGGATTAGATGTGTTTATCTGTTCGCTGTTCTGAGGAATTTAGTTTTGGGGAATTGGGGTGGTAGGTCCTACAGTTTTACTTTTATTTTTATTACTGTTTGTGTTTCTGACATTACTTCCTTCTACAGAGCAGTGTATTTTCTCACTGTAAACTTACATGTTGGATTATGGCTAATATTACAAAAAAATGGGTATCTAGTCTGAGATTTGTCTCTTGGAATGTTAAAGGTATCAATGGCCCAACTAAAAGGGGTAGAGTTTTTTCCCACTTGAAGCACCTTAAAGCAGAAATTGCTTTTTTACAGGAGACACATTTGATTACTAAGGATCACCATAGGTTAAAAGCTTCATGGGTTGGCCAAAGTTTCCATTCCAGTTTTAGTAGCAAAGCAAGGGGTACAGCGATTTTAATTCATAAAAAAATACAGTTTAGTCCAGCAAATGTTGTAGCTGACCACCAAGGCCGATTTGTTATAGTCTCAGGCTCCCTTCATAATGTACCCGTTGTTCTTGTCAATCTCTATGCACCCAATTGGGATGACGAGGCATTTATTCAGAAAGTAATTTCACTTTTACCTGATCTAACTTCCCACCATCTTATCTTAGGGGGTGACCTTAATTGTACAATAGACCATTTGTTAGACATATCCTGCTCAAGGCAGGACCCTCCTTCTAAAATGGCCAAAGCAATTTCATCATTTATGGAACAAATAGGAGGTGTGGACCTGTGGCGCTTTCTTTATCCCAATAAAAAACAATTCTCCTTTTACTCCCAGGTCTATAAAACATTCTCAAGAATTGATTATTTCTACATTGATAATTACTTTCTTTCTGCTGTTGATAACATAGAATACTCAACGATAGTGGTCTCAGACCATGCTCCACTGCTACTCGACCTTTCGTTTACATTGTTACAAAAAACACGTCCTCCATGGAGGCTGAATTGCACATTGCTGAACGATGATGAGTTCTGCAAAACAATCTCCAAAGTAATTGATGATTTTCCTATTACTAACAAGTCTAATCTCATATCCCCATCTCTACTCTGGGAGACATTAAAGGTGGTAGTCCGAGGAGAGATTAAATCTTACTCTGCGAGACTAAATAAATTGAAAAAACAAAAACAGCTCATGGAAAGCATAACAGAATTGGACAGGAAATTATCAATATCCCCATCTCCTGAAATAGACAAGGAGAGACAAAACCTTCAAATGAACTACAACTTACTGTCAACACAAGAAACTGAAAAATCTCTTTTACGAACGCGTGGATTACTGTATGAGCACGGCGAGAAGGCAGGACGCCATCTGGCACTCCAAATTAAAAGTCAATCAGCATCTCAGCAAATTAAACAGATTAGAACCTATTCTGGTGAACTTACAGTAATGCCAGCTGTCATAAATGAAACCTTTTTACTCTGAACTATACACTTCACAGTCCCCAACCGATAAAACAAACATGATGAGTTTCCTGGATAACCTGAAATTCCCGTCTAAATCTTCTACTCAAAAGAGCGAAATGGATCAACCCTTAGAAATTCATGAAATAACCGATTCAATTAAACTAATGCAAAGTGGTAAGGCCCCTGGACCAGATGGCTATCCTATAGAGTTTTTTAAAAAGTTTGCTGGCAAATTAACCCCTCTCCTTTTAGACATGTTCAATGACTCTCTGGACCGGGGAGCCCTTCCTCAAACTCTCACTAAGGCATCAATAACCTTATTACTTAAACCAGGAAAAGAAGATTCTGAATGTAGCTCTTATCGTCCCATTTCTCTCTTAAATGCTGATTACAAAATATTAGCTAAATCACTGGCCTCACGACTTGAATCGATCATGCCAAGTGTCATTTCGCCTGACCAAACTGGGTTTATGTAAAACCGACACTCTTTCTCCAATGTTCGCTGCCTCCTAGACATTCTTTTCTCTCCAGCATCCAGGGAGACACCAGAAGTGGTGGTCTCCCTGGATGCAGAGAAGGCTTTCGATAGGGTGGAGTGGAGTGGAGCGGAGCTATCTGTTGGAGGTCTTGAAGAGGTTTGGCATTGGGTCTGAATATATATCCTGGATTGCGCTTCTATATTCTTCTCCTAAAGCCTCCGTAAGCACTAATGGGATGAGATCCCAATATTTCACACTTAGTAGAGGAACTCGCCAAGGGTGCCCCTTGAGCCCGCTGTTATTCGCCTTGGCGATCGAACCCCTATCTACTGCACTTAAATCGGCCAGTTTTAGTAAAGGAATCCACAGATATGGTTTGGAACATACACTTTCCTTATATGCAGATGATTTATTATTGTTCATTTCTGATCCAATATCTACCATACCTAAGATAGTTGAACTGCTTAACAGCTTTGGAACATTTTTGGGTTACAAATTGAACTTTTCGAAGAGTGAATGCTTCCCTGTAAACAACTTAGCCCTTGAGATCCCCGATGTATGTCTCCCATTTAAAATGTCTGAAAACAGCTTCAAGTATTTAGGTGTGCACATCTGCCGTCAGATGTCGGATCTCTACAAGAGCAACTTCCCGCCTTTAAAGGAGTCATCACCTGGTTTTTTACATATCCAGTCCCTCTTGGATCGCTTTGGATCAATTCTTAAAACTTATTAGAATTTTTTTTTTTTTTTTTTTTTTTTTAAACATAGAGCTTGTTCTGACACTTTATCATACCGCGGCTTTCTCACGCGAGATTATGCGCAAGGTTTTGACCGGTCCGGATGTGCATTGTATTAATATGTAATGAGGCGCGCGTTGATTGGCCGCAGGAAGGACAGAGCCGGAATGGGGGGCGAGCCTGCATGCACACAGACTCCAAAACATAAACAGCCCCCTGTCATAGCGCACACACTAAATGATGAACCTTACGGAATTCAGGCATTTATGTACTAGCCTGAGTCCGGAAACCGAACGGGAGAGTGAAGAGGCAGAGACAGTGGAAGGGACACGTTTACAGCAGGATGTCTCTGAATGGTAAATTCTTTTTCTTCCCTTCTTACTTTTCACACTTGTGTTTTACATGTAAGACCTGAGTTTTAATGCTGGCGGTCACGATGTATGGCGTGAAAATGACAGAGAAATAAGCAGATTCGGCGTGCTCACTCAGAAAGTCTGGCTGAGGACGGCTGTGAGCCGATGCTTATGCAAGTAGCCTCCTGTGTTAACGTCACCACAGGAGCAGAGTCAAAATCTCGTGCTTTAGGAACACGCACTATTGTTGTCAGGCGGGGGGTTAAAGGGAAGACTAGGGAAAGGGGAAGGTGGACCCAAATGCAGTTATACACGAGAGGCAAGGCTCGGGGAAACAAAAGGCGAGCTTTATTGTAAAGCTGAACACGAAAAACAGAAGCAGACAAAACGGAGGCAAGAGGCAAAGTAGCAAATGAAAGCAAGGCAAAGTAGCAACCAAAAACAGGAAGACAAAGTACAAACCAAATAGCACAAAGTTCAAATCAAAAAGCAAAGTTCAAATCAAAAGGCAAAATGCAAGACTCAAATCCAAAAACACATACCGTGGGGGAACAAGGAACAGACAGGAGCAGGCACATGAATGGGAGCATGGACGAAGACAGAAGCTGACAAGAACAATGACCAGACAAGGAGTGAGGGGAACACAGAGACTAAATACACAGACACTGATGACAAGACGAGGAACAGGTGAGGTGGACCGACAGGTGAGAAAATGAAGGGGAGGAGCACATGAGAACATGAAGGGAACAAAGCAATAGACAGAGGGAGCCAGAGGGAACATAGGAAAAAACACAGGAGAACTTAAAGGACACATGAGGGCATGGAAAAACAAGACAAGACAAGATACAAAGACACGGAAATCAAATACAAGAAACCACAAGACAAAACCAGACACAAGAACACAACGAACAAGAATCTACAGTCATGACAATTGTGCGCTATTCCTGTTCGGAAAAAGAGCCAAAGCGAAAAAAATAAGCCACTTTCAAACTCCAGCTTTTCAGGCAAGTTTCAACAGAGGTCCAACACCAATATGCATGATTTAACGAGAGAAATTGCGATTTCCGGGTGATGACTCCTTTAATTGATAAGCTTAAATCAGACCTGGAAAGATGGAATAATTTGCATATAACTATAGCCGGCAGGGTAAATTGCATCAAAATGAACGTGCTTCCACGCTTTCTATATCTTTTTCAATGTTTGCCCATTTTTCTACCCAATTCCTTCTTCCGTGTTTTAAATAAATTAATATCGTCTTTTACATGGAAAAGCAAGACTCCCAGGATAAGGAGAGAGTTTTTACAAAGGCATAGATCCGTAGGTGGTTTGTCACTCCCTAACTTAAGACTCTGCTATTGGGCAGCCAACATTCACAAAATGATTATCTGGACTCGCGAACCTGAATTTAACTGGTGTAAACTGGAAGCTAAATCCTGCTCTACCTCACTTTTAGCTCTGCTTACATCAAAATTGTCCTTCCGGCCATCCCAACT
The DNA here is from genome assembly GCF_900880675.1 of Sparus aurata. Taxonomy (NCBI): domain Eukaryota; kingdom Metazoa; phylum Chordata; class Actinopteri; order Spariformes; family Sparidae; genus Sparus; species Sparus aurata. Next base: position 34,339,093 of record NC_044197.1, read on the forward strand.
TACATGTAACCCAATCGTCATCTCCACCCTTAAAATTTGGTCTCGATATACCTTTGGACTTCAAGGATTGTCTAATCACAGCCCCTTTCATAATAATCATCGATTCCTCCCTCCCAGCACAGATAATGCCTTTTCTCTATGGCAGAGTTCCGGCCTTGTCAAATTAAGGGATCTCTATATTAATAATGTCTTCACTAGCTTTAGTGAACTATGCGTAAAATTTAACCTTCCAAACTCTCACCTATTCCGATATTTCCAGGTCCGTAACTTTGTTAAATCAAATAGCACCTCTTTCCCCAATATTCCACCTAATTCAGTAATCGACTCAATTTTGGACATTCCCACAAACCAGAAAGGCCTTATCTCAAAATTGTACACATTGATCTCTCATCTTAGAGATATATCTCTTGATAAAATTAGAAGAGATTGGGAAGTAGAATTAGGCAGAGGTGTGGATGACAATGACTGGGACTCAGCATTAACCCGGGTAAATAACAGTACATCTTGCTCCAGTCTCAATTTGATACAATTTAAGGTCATCCACCGTATTTATTTTACCAACTCCAAACTCTCCAAAATGTATTCCAATATCGCAGATACATGCAACAGATGCTACATGACACCAGCAAACATGACACACATGTTTTGGTCCTGTCCCTGTCTGCGAGATTACTGGACAACTATTTTTAAACATCTCACAGAAGCACTAAATATGAAATTGACGCCTTGTGCAGAATTTTTGGAGTATTGTCAGACCCTCAAACAACTAGGAAGAAGTTTAAGGATAGTATTGCCTTTGCATCCTTGCTGGCTCGTAGAAGACTTTTGTTGGAATGGAGGTCGCCGTTTGCCCCCAAAGCCTCCCTGTGGCTTAAGGACCTCATGCTGTACCTAGACCTGGAGAAAATTAAATATAATCTGAGGGGAACACCAGGAAAATTTGATTCTGTTTGGGGCTGTATGATTAATTACATAGCTGAATTAAAGACATTACAGGACAAATGAAATGCTCATCTCTGACAATTAACCTTTCACCATATCCCATCTCCCTCTATGCCTCACTCTAACCCATTGACAATGTAACCCCTCTGTATGTAGTCATTTTCTGTATATTTATTTATTTTGTTTATCTGCTTGCGATTTAACAAAAAAAGGAAGGATGTGTACATTATTATTATTTTTATTTACTCATTTATTTATTTATTTATTTATTTATTTTCATCTGGACTGATCTGTAACAAGATCATGTAGGACTGGGAGGGGGAGGAGGGGATAAGAGATTGTTATCGTTCTTGGAAAAGAAAAGTACCTATTGTTCATTGTATGCACTTTTGTCTGTCAAGTGAATGAATAAAAACATATATATAAAAAAAAAATCCATTTTATTAAGCAAAATTGATTTAAAGGTTGTCAATAGAGGCATAAAGAGCCTGATAAAAACATTTAAAGGACTAAGGAGTTCATTCAAACCCAGGTTGGTCGAACATGAAGTTCCCTGACGTTTCGCAACTCTGTCTGAGCAGATGCAATATAGGAGGGGCAAAAGAAAACCAACAAACCATAACAAGATAACAAGTAGCGGAAGTCATGTTGGTCGGAGGTAGACAGTGGCCCCCAACTGAATTCACTTTTGATGTAATAAAAGAAATAAAAAAGAGAAGGAGAGAGGAAAAAAGGGGGGGGGGTTGGGGTTTAAGATTATAACATGAGTGTTTAAGGGGTTGGGTTTAGGATTTTGACAAGGAGGGGTTAAGATGAGGGTTAGGGCACTAGATTCCATCTGGTCAGATCAGATTTGATTTTGGAAATTACTCACTTTAAATTCCTCTCTGATGAATTGGCTAGGAGAGTAATTGAATTCTAAATTTTAGATATATTGGTGTTTAGTTTATAACCTGATAATTACCTGTATTCCCTCAGGGTTATGAGCAATTCTGGAAAGGAAGCAGATGGATGCCCCAAGCATATCAAAATATCATCTGCGAAAAGGGCAATTTTGTGTTCTTCTTTGGACACCATGATACCCCTTATTATCTTCTTGTTCTGTCTTATCCACTGACTCAAGGGCTCTATAAGGATGGCGAATAAGAGCAGGGACACGGGACAACCCTGTCGCATCTCCTTTCTAATTCAAAAATATTTGATAATCCTCCATTAATCTGAATTTTAGCTTTTGGTTTATAGTATAAAGCTTGTATTGTCCGAATAAAAACATTGTGGAACTGGAATGGCTCTAGTATTTTGTATAAGACAGACCAATAAACAGAGTCAAAAGCCTTCTCTGCATCCAACCCTAACAGGACAGCTTTTAAATTATCTTTGTTTATATGTTTAATGACATGTAAAGCCCTCCTAATGTTATCCTGTGTTTGCCTCTGTCTAATGAAACCTGTTTGATCCAACTGTATAATGTCTACAAGTATTATTTCTAAGCGTTTGCTAGAATTGATGTGAAGATCTTATTATCCTGGTTCAACAAACTAACTGGGTGGTAATTAGAGCAGTCTGTCCCAAATTTCCCTTCTTTTGGTATCACAGTTATAGTCGCTTCCCTCCAAGATGGAGGAATTTCTCCCTCCTTAAGGACCCAGTTAAATGTTCTGAGCAACAATGGCGATAAAAGAGTCACTAAAAGTCTTGTACTATTCAGCTGTAAACCCATCAGAGCCTGGAGACTTATTAGGTTTCAGTCTAGATATTGCCTATTGTAGTTCTCCTATAGTCACATTAGCCAGTAAAGCTTTATTCCGATCTTCTGTAATTGTTGGGAGATTAAGTGATGCAAGCAGAGATTCAGGTGAGTTGTCCCCCCTACTGGCCATCTAGGCATATGGTTTTTGTAATATTTTTCAAAACAACTATGAATTTCTTGGAACTCATGTTTAATTTGTTTGGTGATTGGGTCTTTAGATTTTATGTACTACCCTCTCAGCTCACCTCTTTTCTTAATTTATATGCCAGAATTTTGGTTGATTTACTACCTACTTCATAGTACCTCTGTTTTAAAAAGGGGTTTTTTTTTCTGAATGTCTGCCTCATAAATTTCTTTAATCTGATTTTTAATTTCCCCAATTTTCGGGCTAATGTCCAATTGGGTATCTTTTTTATGTTTTTTTCCAAGTTTCCCAACTCTTTTTCTAGTTTATCCAATTTCTTCTATCTGAGCCTCTTTTGTAGTGCCAATTTCACAATAATTTACCCTCTCAAGACAGCCTTACTTGCATCCCATACCATAAGGGGGGAAACTTCCCCATTATCATTTTCTGACATGTATAACTTAATTTCCTCTTGAAGTTCTTCCTTCATTTTTCCCTTGAGTACATTAAGGTTAAGTCTCCAGGAAAGAGTTTTTTTTGCTGTTTTTTAGATTTAAATGTAGTTACACCGAACTGTGGTCCGACAAATCCATTAACCCAATTTTACATGACCTCAAAAAAACGATATCTTTACTGTACATAAAAAAAAATCAATCCTTGAGTAAGTTTTATGTGGTGAGGAATAAAAGGTATAATTTCTAGTTGGGGGATTAAGCTCCCTCTATACATAACAAATACCCATCTCTCTTACATCTTTCTCACCTTTTTGCCTACAGTGTTATTCTGGGCCTGAGTTAATCTGGACACATCCCACTTTGGATTTAGTCTCAGATTAATGTCACCACCACAAATCACCATTCCCTGGGCTTTCATAATCATTTGGTCAAAGATTTGTCTATAAAACCCCTATTCAATTCAATTCAATTCAATTCAAAGAACTTTATTTTTCCGTTAGGAACTTCATTTGTAAAAAGCGTCAGTGCAGTGCAAATTTTAGACAAGATAAATAAGCAAATAAATACATACAGGTGAATACAAATGTTAAAGAAAAAAAAAAAAAAAAAAAATTAGAAGTACAAAACAAATGTTAAAAAGAGAAGGACACTCATCCACACGCTCACACACACACGAACACACACCCCCACACACAAGCCAGACCGGGTCAGCTGTTCAGTAATCTGATTGATGCTGGGACAAAGCTTGTCATGGCTCTCTTTGTTTTAAAAGTGAGGGATCTGTATCTCAGGCCTGAAGGTAGGAGACTATAGTGGCAATGTAGTGTGTGCGCAGTGTCTGAAGCTATCTGAAAACCTTTTTGTTTAGTCCGTCTATTGTAGATGCTGTGAAGTGATGCCTGTGCCAGTCCAATTATTTTACTGCTCATGTTTATGATTTTGTTAAGCGGGTTGCGATGTATGTTGGACAATGAACCAAACCAGACTGTTATATTGAAGGTGATGACAGATTCAATAAAACATTTATAAAAAGCAACTAAAACTGACTGATGAACCTGAAGTCTGTGAAGTTTCCTGAGAAAAAATAAACGCTGCTGGCACTTGGAAAAGATGGCTTCACTATTTATATGGAAGGTGAGTCTCTGGTCGATTATGGTCCCAAGATATCTGTATGAATCGATCCTTTCAATCGGCTGGTTGTTGACTGACAGAGGGGGGATGGTGGAAGTCGATTATCAGTTCTTTTGTTTTTGAGGTGTTGAGGTCCAGGCAGTTCTGCCTACACCACCCTGCAAAAGAGTCCATCTCAGACTGTAGTTGTCCTGGTGAGTTGGTAGTGTCTATAATGACAGTGTCGTCAGAGTATTTAATGTAAGTTATGTCCGGGTTGTTGCTCCTACAGTCATTGGTGTAAAGTGTGTACAGGACTTTGCCCCTACGTCGCATCTGGAGGTGCATAGACATTTTAGACAGTGGTTTCTGAGCCTTCTAATTTTCCTACAACCATATTATACCATCCCTCCCTGTCCATGATTTCTGCTACCTTTTCAAAGATGACTCTTTTTGATATCAGTGTTGCCACCCCCCTTCTGTGTACTGTTTATATGATGCTGAATAAACCCGATTGAAGCCCTGCCTTTTAAGTTTGGCTTGCTCGGAATCAATTAAATGTGTCTCTAACAGAAATACATCTATCTTGTCTTTTTTCATTTTGGCCAGAATTTTAGTTTTTTTTACTGGATTAAGTACACCCTTCACATTGTAAGAAGCCAAACTAAGTGGAACTTTTCGACTTTCCATTATAAAAACAGGTGCTATCTTAAATCTTACTATCTTACTATCTTACTGAACAGGAGCATAAACAGAAGCTGACGCAGACAGAGGGAATGAACGGACAAGGACAAGAGGTAAAGCAGAGACTTAAAACACAGACACTGACAGTGAGAAAAGGAACAGGTGAGGAGAGAGAGGAGGGAGGAGGCCAGGTGTGGTAACAAGGGGGAGAAGCACAGAGGAGAAATCATGGAGGAAACAATACTACAGACAGAGGGAGACAGAGGGAAGAACATAGGAGACACTTAAAGGACATAGTGGGGCATGGAAGATCAAATACAAGAAACCACAAGACAAAACCAGACACAAGAACATGAATCTAGAGCCATGAAAGTACTGCCCCCTCAAGGGCCAGCTGTCAGATGCCCCAAAAGACCACCACATCAAACACAGAGACCAAATGAAGCCGGGAAGGTGGAGGCGGGGTCTGGAGGAGGGCCAGAGTCCAAACGAAGCCGGGACGGTGGAGGGGGTTCGGGAGGGGGGCCAAAGTCCAAACGATGATGGGGGGGTGGAGGTCAAGGCTGAGACCCTCAGAAGCGTGACGGCACGGGGCCAAGGTTGAAACCTTCAGGAGGTCGACGGCGGGGGCGAAGGCTGTGATACTCGAGAGGCCGACGGCGGGAACAAAGGCTGAGATACTTGGGAGGCCGACGGCAAAGGCGTAAACCCTCGAGAAGCCGACGGCATAGGCAAAAGCCGGAACTCTCTGGAGGCTGGTGGCTAAGACGAGGACCCACAGGAGGCTGGCAGCGAAGACGAAGGCTCTCTGGAGGCCTGTGGCGAAGACAAAGACAAGGGTGAAGGCACTCTGGTTGCTGGTGGCGAAGACGAAGGCTGAAACCCTGTGGAGGCCAGCGGAGGCGACAAGGGCTGGAACCCACTGGAGGCCGGCGGTGGCGACATCGGCTGGAACCCACTGGAGGCCGGCGGAGGTGGCGTGGGCTGGGATCCACTGGAGGCCTGGGGCAAAGACAAAGGCTGGGGCCCACTGGAAGCCAGCGGATGTGGCGTGGGCTTGAACCCACTGGAAACCGGCAGAAACAGCGTGGACTGGGACCCACTGGAGGCGGGCGGGAGCAGCGTGGGCTGGGAACCACTAGAGTAAGGCGGAGAAGGCTTCCTGGAGGCCAGTGGTGAAGGCGAAGTCAGATTCCTTAATGAGGCTGGCGGCGAGGATGACGGCCCTCAAGAAGCTGGTGGCGATGACGAAGGCTAGGATCCTCTGGAAGCCAGCAGAAGTGGCGTGGGCTGGGACCCACTGGAGGCCGGCGTAGAAGGCGTGGGCTGGGACCCTGCTGGAGGCCGGCGGGGAAGGCATGGGCTGGGACCTACTGGAAGCCACCAGCAAAGACAAGAGGGAAAGCAGAGATTTAAAACACAGACACTAAGGATGAGACCAGGAACAGGTGGAGGAGAGTGACGAGGGAGGAGGCCAGATGTGGTAATGAGGGGGAGGAGCACAGAGGAGATAAAATGAAGGGAACAATACTACAGACAGAGGGAGACAGAGGGAAGAACATAGGAGACACTTAAAGGACACAGTGGGGCATGGAAAATCATATTCAAGAAACCACAAGACAAAATCAGACACAAGAGCATGAATCTAGAGTGATGATAACAAGTTCACCAGTCAGTCTGTCTGAAAATGTCCAGTTTCTTTTTAAAACCATCCCGTGGAGCCTCTGGCTGCTGCTCTGCTCCTCCCAGGGACCAGATTTTGCGCCACATCAGGTTTGAACTCTATAGGCAGGAACACACTGGCCCAACCGTTGGACTTCTGAAGTGTTAAGGGAGACTCGGAATCTGCTCTGATTCAACATACGAAGTCTGAGAAGGTTTGCTGTTGGCCGTCTGAGCCATTGGATTCTCTGATTGGTTGTGTGCCAGCTGTATGACCATTCTGATTGGCGGTGTGCTAGCGAATCAGCGCGGTGTGTGGGAGGGGTGGAATACTGTGTGTGCTTTGTTTTTCTATGCACTCCGTTCCTTCATTCCCTATTTTCATGTTTTGGAGTAATGTTACTGGCACAAGACTAGCTGCTATGTCGGTTCAGGATGAATTAATCTGTGTTCGTTTGGTAATGCCTCACTGCATGTTTAGTATGCAGCATTTTTTGTCTGAAATAGTTAAGTTTCGTTTTGATCCATAGTAAAGAGAGTTGCGTGCATAAACCTCTAGTCCAGCATCTAACACTAGAGCCACCCGCTTATTGCGCTTATCTCACACAAGCACAGAATGTACACGCTACTGTGGTTGGCAGCACGTCGAAGCAGTGTGTTCAATGCAACTTTTCTGCTTAACGGGTCAGACAAGAGGCAACGGAGTGGTCGGATAAAGGCAGTTGGTTGTTGGACCAACACCAAGACCTCTCTTCACCATGTCCTTCGTAGCCTCCTCTGCCGAGTTGTACAGGCATGTCCCCCCCTCATAAAACACCCTCATTCTGGCTGGAAAAGGAGTTTGGAACCGAATATTATTCTCCCTCAGCACCTTCTTCGCCTCTGCATATTCCAGGCGCTTCCTGAGGGTCTCCATTTTTTCCCTCAGTAGCTTTTCGACGAATGTTATCATCAATGTGGAGTTGCTCTCCGACCCTTCCCCTATGCCGTGAATTCTTATATTCTCCTGTCTTGCTCTTCCCTCCTGATCCGTTATTTTCCAACTTAGCCTGTACTTTTAGTAGTTCCCTCGTAGCCTCCCCCTGCACTCTTTCCTGAAATCTGAAATTCGCAATTCGGCTTCGTCAGCTCTGCTGTTAGTTGCCTTAATGGCCTTTAGTATATCTCAGAGAGTCTCTGCATTTTCATGCCAACTCCCTCAGTTCTTGTAATATAATTTGCAGGTTAGCCATGTCCACATCCACCTGTAGCTCCCACGTGTCAGGGTGGCTAGCGGTGTCCTCCTTGGCGGACTCTTCCTCGACTGTTTGAGCCCTTTTCTTTGTCTGTGAAACATTTTTTTGTTTTGGTTTGGGCATATTATAAATGCCTCTAACTTCTTCTTCGTGTAACAATATTTTTTAAAAATATGACATTTTTCTTGATGATCAGGGAGATCTGCTGTTATGCTGCCTACCTCATGGCTGCTCAACCAGGAGTCCTGGTGTCCACTTTTGGGTCCTACTACAAACCATTACAAACCATAACAAATACTATGAAGAATGTGTACTACTATCAAAAAGCTTCCAGGACATCGTAATAGAAGCAGTTTTATACATTTGGAATAAGACGTTGCGCTTACTGCTATAAAGTGCATGTGCAAGTACTTAGAAAGTAACAGTTTTAACTTGTGAGGCAAACTTTACAAGCTGAAGAAATAAATGTGAGGTTTTCCCTGTCATTTATATTGTGGTTGGTAGCTGTTTAGGTTATGTGTGCAGATGCCACTCAGTTGATTGTCAGTTTGAGTCCCATCCATGACATTGCATTTATTATTGCTCTAAAAGCACCTTTTATGATCTTATATCACCTATGTGCAGAAAGAGTATATCTTCATTGTACTGGCAGATTTGTCCAAAATAATAATGCCCTTTGTCAAAATAAAAAACATTATCAACAAAATTGAAAATCAAATGACGCACTTAAAGAGTGAATTTTACGCAGGGTTGTGACAAAGCAATTTTTCAGTCATTGTGGTACGGTTTTGCGGTTTATTTCCTTTGAGTGGCAAACAATTGACAATGGCGTCTGCGTCTCTCTTGTCCTGTCACCCTGCTAAAAAACCGTAAACCCTTCCCAGCGCCTGCCTCCTACCACCTGCCTAGTCATATACTATATTGCCACAAGTATACACTCACCCATCCAAATAACTGAAATCAGATGTTCCAATCACTTCCATGGCCACAGGTGTATAAAAGCAAACACCTAGGCATGCAGACTGTTTCTACAAACATTTGTGAAAATGGGTCGCTCTCAGGAGCTCAGTGAATTTCAGCATGGTACTGTGATATGATGCCCCCTGTGCAACAAGTCCAGTAGTGAAATTTCCTCGCTCCTTAGGATTCCACAGTCAACTGTCAGTGGTACTTTAACAAAGTGGAAGTGTTTGGGAACAACAGCAACTCAACCACGAAGTGGTAGGCCACGTAAAATGACGGAGCAGGGTCAGCGTATGCTGAGGCGCATAGTACGCAGAGGTCGGCAACTTTCTGCAGAGTCAATCGCTACAGTCCTCCAAACTTCTTGTGGCCTTTAGATTAGCTCAAGAACAGTGCGTAGAAAGCTTCATGGAATGGGTTTCCATGGCCAAGCAGCTGCATCCAAGCCATACATCAGCAAGTGCAATGCAAAGCGTCAGATGCAGTGGTATAAAGCAGCTCCACTGGACTCTAGAGCAATGATGACACAGTCTCTGGAGCGACTAATCGCACTTATACATCTGGCAATCTGATGGATGAGTCTGGGTTTGGCTATTGCCAGGAGAACGGTATTTGTCTGACTGCATTGTGCCAAGTGTAAAGTTTGGTGGAGGGGGGATTATGGTGTGGGGTTGTTTTTCGGGAGCTGGGCTTGGCCCCTTAGTTCCAGTGAAAGGAACTCTGAATGCTTCAGCATACCAAGAGATGTTGGACAATTCCATGCTCCCAACTTTGTGGGAACAGTTTGGGGATGGCCCCTTCCTGTTCCAACATGACTGTGCACCAGCGTACAAAGCAAGGTCCATAAAGACACGGATGAGAGAGTTATATGTGGATAATCTTGACTGGCCTGCACAGAGTCCTGACCTCAACCCAATAGAACACCTTTGGGATGAAGTAGAATAGAACAGAATAGAATGCCTTTGTAGTCACTGTACACATGTATGATGAGATTAAAAAAGCCAACTCCAGTAGCAGTGCAAAAACACAGTGTAAAGAATAAACAATATATACAGTATAAACATAGGACATAAAGTAATGGTACAAAAAAGGGAGGTAAGGTGCACAGTCTTGAGGAGTTAGTACATTTGCAAAATAAATACGGTGCTATATACATTGTTAAGTGTGTGTGTGTGTGTGTGTGTGTGTATATATATATATATATATATATATATATATATATATATATATATATATATATATATACTTGACGATGAGATTTTCATTGTGGGCCAAACTGCAGTCGTAGGTGTAGAGGCAATACAGGAGGGGGCTCAGCACACAGCCCTGTGGGGAGCCGATGCTCAGCGTGAGGGTGGAGGAGAGGGGGGGGCCAGGTTTCACAGTCAGGGGTCGGTTGGTTAGAAAGTCCTTTATCCAGGCACATGAAGGCCAAGAGTGTCCAGTTTAGTGATGAGTCTGTCTGGGATTTTAGTGTTGAAGGCTGAACTGTAATCCACAAAGAACATCCAAACGTAACTCTGCTGCTGCTCCAGGTGGTTCAGTGCAGAGTGGAGAGCTACAGAAATGGCGTCCTCTGTGGATCTGTTCACACAATATGCGAACTGTGAGGGTCAAAGTCTAGGGGGAGATAGTCCTTGCTGTGCTGAAGGACCAGTCTCTCGAAGCACTTCATGATTACCGGAGTAAGGGCCACCGGACGGTAATCGTTCAGGCTGGTGATGGGAGACTTCTCCTGCACTGGGATTATTGTAGCTGATTTTAGGCACGGCAGGATGACTGCCTGGGCCAGGGAGAGGTTGAAGATCCTGGTAAAGGTTGGGGCGAGCTGGTAGGCGCATGCTCTGAGCACCTTGCCAGGTTCTCCGTCTGGGCCGGCAGATTTCTTTGGGTTCACTGCCAGGAGCACCCGTCTGACATCGTGCTCCTGCACAGTGAGTGGAGTGGTGCAGGACAAGTACTGCTGAGGTGTTTCAAAGTGAGCAAAGAAGCAGTTTAGCTCCTCTGCCAGTGTTCCACTGGACAGGTGGAACTCTATGCGCATCCTGTGGTCTGCCTTAGCTCTTTTTGTTCCTTTTTTTAGGTCAGCTCGAGCAGCTCTGTACAGAGCTCTGTCCCCTGACCGGAAGGCAGCGCCGCAGGCCCTGAGGAGTGTGCACACCTGGCTGGTCATCCAGGGTTTCTGGTTTGGGAAAGCCCGGATGTTTTTGTCCACCGTCACATTCCCAATGCAGAACTGGACATAGTCCACTACTGTTCCTTTGAATGTTTCTCTAACTCCTGGTGTACAAATAAGCTTGGGATCAATAAAGTATATCTATCTATCTATCTATCTAAGTCCCAGTCTGTCTGTTTGAAGCAGTTGTAACCCACACACTAAAAAGTGTTTGGTCACTACAGGGTTAACTCTCCGCGAGTTGTTTCTTTTGAACCTGTCGGCACCTGTACTGACATTAGGGCCAATCCTCCGCTCGTTAAACTGAGGGAAAAAACCCCAGAAGGAGGTGCAAGGAGAGAGACCTCACGCATGTACTTGGTGAAACAGAGAGCTCAGACAAAACTGTTAAAAAGAGAGGAAAAGTGTGTGAGAAGAGGTGCAGCATCGCAGAGCATGTTCGCTTACATTGACGCTTACATTAACTTCATAAGCTGTGTTTTGTAATCTCAATTACTGCAATAAAACGTATTTGTGAAACCTCTGACGGCAATTTGACAAGCAGTCTTCATTAGCATAGCAATATAACACTTGGCCCGAGTAATAATACTACCACTTATCAATATAAAAAGACTGTTGCAATTGCAAACAGCCAACAGATTTAAATGAAATGAAAAATGACAATATATGTGTAATATTTTAATGCAGGATAATTAAAATGATGCAACATACTTAGAAAGATCATGGACATGCTGTAAAACACACAACCCTGATAATGCATTTATAATGGAAACTAACACTAACCCTAATCGTTACCCAATTCCTCACAGAATTGATGGTGGAAATACAGGTGAATCTCTAGGATTAATCTTAGCCTGGCTGTTAGCCTGGTCCGGAGCAGAATAGCTGCAGAGAATAAATCACCATAGTAACTTGGCCTGGTTAAGTTCAACCTGCTTTCATGCAACCGACTTGAGGATATTTTCAGCCAGGATAACCAACATATCCTGGCTTAATCCCTTATCTTGGTTTTGTGCAATACCCCTCTGGACTCTGCGTTGCGTTTTTGTTGTTTGTTTGTGTTGTGTGTCGTTGTTTGTTAGTGTCGTGGGGAGAGCAGGAAAGTGAACTAAATGTATTCTTCTTATCAGAGGACATGGTAAATAAACTACTTTGATTATAAAAAAATATAAACATCAAATAATAATCTAGAATCAAAAAATATCTAATACCATTAAAATAAGTTCTACTTTCAAATCAAATTAAATACACTGTGGAAAGGTATCAATTACAAAATGTAAAATACAAAATATCAGATGAGAAGTTAACAAAAAGAGCTAAAGCTATGCCCTACACTATCACAGACTACAGTATAAATGGCAACAACATATCTTGACCCAGGATCAGGCTACCTTCTTACTAATAATCTTCTGGAACCTTTCATTCAGCTTTCAGAGCCTGTCATTCCACTGAAGCTGCCCTTATTAAAGTGGTAAATTGCATTTTACTTGTAACTGTCTCAGAGACAGTTTCATTGATGTGTTTATTATGTATGTTTCGATTATAAATGCATTATCATTTAAGTTCATAAAGTCGTTAAAAGTTAAAAATAAATGTGTCTAAAAGGTACTTAAACATATCTGTTAAAGAATATATTGCAGAATGTAACATGTATGGGTCAGAACAGCATGGCTGTGGATGAAGAACAAGCAACATCAGAGTAAGGTTATACTACATGTGGTCAAAGAGGCGCACATGGTAATTTTCCATATATGTTTAATGTTTATGTTTAATATTGTTAATATACATTTGTATGGACATTAATGGTGCATTTTAAGTTATTTTATTTTACCTCAGCACATAATTTGTATCAGATATTCTGTCAATGGAATTTGTAAACTGTGATTTTGATGTTCTTTTTTGTACATGTGACATACTTAGCATGTCTGGCCATCCTAGGAGATTGATCCTCCTCTGTGGCTCTTCCTAAGGTTTCTTCATCAACTCCTGTTAAAAGGGGTTTTTTCCATCAAAATGGCAAGTTTTTCCTCACTTGAATTGAGGGTCTATGGACAGAAGATGTCGTTCACTGCACTGATTATAAAGCTTATTAAGGCAGAGTGAATGTGATTTTGGGCTATTTATGAATCTGATTTGATGAACACTTGTCATGTAGTATCATTGTGGGGGTTCAGTTGGCTGCAATTTCTAACTTCACCACTAGATATCACTAAATCCTACCTACTGGGCAATTAAGACCCCTTTCAATGGTTGTCTTCATTCTTTGTTCCACATTCTGATGATAAATACAGTAGCTTAAGCTTTTAAATGCAGTCTGTTCTTGAAAAACAACTAAAAGTTAGATGAGTTTATTAATTGGTCTACTGGATTTTAACTAAAGTGAATACCAGTATATTTAATATTACATAGCTTCATACAAGCAGGTATAAGTTGGCAAAGGAACTTAGATCTGGTAACATAACAATACAGTATTTCTCCCATACAATGTTTTTAATCTGTCGAGAACTACAAAATTGCAGCGCAGCCTCATAATTGAAATACATTATCAGTGTGAGGCATGGTCTGGTAAGAAAGGTGTTCTGATTGGTTGGGAGACTACGGAACCCCCTCCTGCGGAGCTCCATGTAAACAAACACACACTGGGCATGCGTCATTGGAATAATGGAGGACTGTCTTTTCTAAGCGGACCGATCATGTCTGTATTTCTACTCTACTGCCTGTGATCTGAGAAAATAACAACTCGCTAACCTTGCTGCTTGTGTAAGTTAACGTCTGCTACTATAGAATGAGTTTGTTTCATGGGAAATAGTAGTAACTCTAAGTTTGTGCACAAGAAACTGACGGTCAGCAACAAGCCATGTTTGCTAGTTGGTAAACGTTAGCTGAGAGCGGAGGCAGCTGTCAGATCTCCCAGTCTAACACGCTTGTTAGCGGATACATCCTCACGATGTTAGACAGGTCGACTCACATTATCTGCTAATGTTTGTTATTTGTCATTTACTCCTGAATATGACAGTGCTTCGGTTATATGTTGACTACACTTTTCATTCCCAAAACACAGAGCAAGCTATGCTGTAGTTAGCATGTTAGCTAGCGGACTGGCTAAATATTTTCCCGAAAAGCAGTGCTGTCAGTGGGCCACGGTGTGTGACAGGCGTGGGATTCACCCAATCACAGATGGAGGATCGGAATAAATCAGAATTGTGTCCAATCAGGGTCACACAATGGAGCCCAACTCTCCAGGCGTTTGCTAGTAAAGTCCGTAATGCCGTAGTTCAGGGTAAATGTTGCCTGTTAGCAAAAAGTGAACATCTCGTTGGTTGGTTAACTGTATATCTCATAGTTAATGTAGTCAGATGGGAGGTTTATGAGTTCTCTCAAGTGTTCAGCAGGTCTACTGGTAACTAAAAAAAAAAGGACTGGCTATTTCTGTAATATGACATCAGTATTATTATTACACTTTGTCCTCCTCCTCTTTTTGTGTTTTATTAAATTGGTTAAAGGTTTCTCAAATCGGAAACTGGGTTTTAAATTGTGTTCCATGTACAGTCAGTGGTTAGAGTAAAGTGTTGTTTTTTTATTTGGAACTGGTCTCATGAGTTCATGGTGGAGAAAGGCATTAATGTTGCCCTTTTGCACTTCTGACCAATAGAATAACATTTCCATTAATGAGAAAAAGCTTTTACGATAAATGGCATTGCTTCACCTAGTCCCTTTTTTTCTTTTGTCACAATTGGAATGAAAGTTTCACAAATATGACACAGTTTTGAAATCATTAAGGCTGTTGCTATGATATCTAGTAAGGTTTAATAACTTATAACAGTGAAGAATTGTCTAAGAAATGCATTGCATTACTTTAAGTTTCCACTTAATTCCCAAATTAGAGCAACTTAAGCAGTGTGCTTTAGGTGGTCTGTTACTATAAAGTAATGGCACAGAACTAATGCAGACACTGTCAAATACATAACTGCCAGACATGTGACCTGCATGTGACCAGCATGTTTTTATCGCCATTATGTCTACTTTCTCCACTAATCAGAGTTGAGGTCAAAGAAACAATTACAGGATGACCACAGACACATCCCCAGCCCAAAGCATGGGCTCCAGAATGATGACGTTCACCCCGTCCAAAGAGGAGTTCAAGGACTTCAGCCGCTACATAGCCTATATGGAGTCACAAGGAGCACACAAAGCTGGAATGGCAAAAGTAAGACTGGTCTGCTGTTATTATGATAGTGTGTTGTCTGATTATTTCTTTGTTAATGTACTAGACCTGTACTAGACTTTCTATTTTTTTTTATCTTATATGTATTTTTTGTTTATCCATTTATTCTTTGTTTTGTTTGTTCCATTTTGTTAAGTGTCCTTGGGTACCCTTAAAGGCGCTATAAAAATTAAATGTATTATTATTAGGGCCCGAGCAGGTAGACCTGTGAGGTCCCTATTGTAATTGGAAGGAAAGAAATTTTCTTCTCCAAGTTTGACTGCAGTTTTGGATGTCTGAACTTACCCAAAAACTCACCAAATTTGGTATATATGTCACATCCGGCGAAAATTACGATCCTGCATTGTCACTGGGCATGGCTGTGACCTGCAGGCTCTGTAGCGCCCCCTAATGTTCTTCCCTGCCTTCCACATGCGTGTAGACAAACGAAATTCGGTACGCAGATTCATCATGAGCAGACGCACAAAAAAGTCTGGGGGCCCATACTCTCAGTCCAACAGGAAGTCAGCCATTTTGATGTGTGGCGGCATTTTTGTCCAATTCATGCCTACTTTGAAAACTATCTTGTCCTGGAGCTTAAACACCACAGTCTTCAAATTAACTCAATTATCATCTTCATGCCTTGAAGAACAAAAGTTATGGAAATCATTCAGCTGCGTCATACTCTAGTGGGCGGGGCGGTGGAAACCATTTTTTCCCCTCGCCGTCAAGCATCAAGGATTTATAACTTCAACATACAATTTCTTATCCACACCAAACTGCTCATAAGTGTAGAGGCTGTCGCCCTGAATACATATCCGCATCAATATTTCGTCGGCCATTTTGATTTTGGCCTCCATTTTGAAATATTGCCAATCTTCGTACTTAAAGCATCTCCTCCTACAGATGTAACACCAGTGACTTCACAGTTACTCAGTATCATCCTCTGACCTTGAAGATGAAAAGTTATTGAAATCTTAATCCTACGTCATACCTGCTGGCCGCAGTGGAGCGGTCAATTCAAATCCTTCGCCGTAAAGCATCATGTCATGCAGACGGAGTCGCCCTGAAAAGATCTGTGTTGTCAAGGGGCGTGGACGTGACCTGCGGGCTCTGTAGCGCCCCCTATTGTGATGCCCCACCTCCTACATGCACATAGAAGGACGAAAATTGGTACGCACATTCAATCATGACCAGACGCACAAAAACCCCATTTGGACCCATACTCTCAGTCCAACAGGAAGTCAGCCATTTTGATGTGTGGCGGCGTTTTTGACAAATTCATGCCTTCTTTGAAAACTGTCTTGTCCTAGAGCTTATACACCACAGTCTTCACATTAACTCAGTATCATCTTCATGCCTTGAAGAACAACATTTATGGAAATCATTCAGCTGTGTCATACCTGGTGGGCATGACGGGGGATGCCATTTTTCCCTTTTGCTGTCAAGCATCAAATCCTTATAACTTCCACATGCAATGCCCCATCTCCACAAAATTCCTCATAAATGTAGACAGTCTCGCCCTGAATACATCTACACATCCCTTCAAAGTCAGCCATTTTGAATTTGGCGGTCTTTATGAAATATTGCCCGACATCATACTTTCACGTCTTCCTCCTACAGATTAGACACCACAGACTTCACAGTCAGTCAGTATACTCCTCGGACCATGCCAAAGACACGCTAGGAAAATCTTTATCCTACGTCATACCTGCTGGCAGTGGCGGTGCCCGCCATTAAAATCCTTCGTCATGAAGCATCAAGTCCTAATTACTTCTTCATACCATTTCCTATCTCGGCCAAATCTCTCAGGAATCTAGAGGGAGTCACCGTGAATAGATCTGTGCATCAATACTGTGTCATATCCATAGCGCCACCCACTGGACACATGAAGTAAGTTTTATCTCAGTCAATTTGGGCTTCCTACATGCACGTACATGAATGAAATTTGGCATGCATGTGTGTTATGACAAGACACACAAATAACTCATTTAAACCCATACTCTCAGTCCAACAGGAAGTTGTTAATTTTGATTAGAAGCACATGAATGTTTGGTGTAAGTGATAGAAGTCGTCCACTAGATGGCATTGTTGCCTTTCAAGTCACATGTATCCTATTTGCTTAGGAACCTCTGGATAACCTCTGAAAAATTCCATTCCATTCCAGGAAGTCAGCCTCATATTTATCAGATTTTATTGAAACTTCAAAATGTGGGAGCATGCACTTCATTGAATAAAAACTAGCAAACAAAGCAGAAATTAGATCAAAAGCTTGAAATTGATAGACAGCCATAAATAAATTTTTGAAAGAAGGCAAGTGAAGCATTATTTTACACTCATTTATGTGCAGTGATGACAAACATAGTCAGATGTACATGGCATTTGCAAGTAGTTCTGTCCAAATTGCACGTTACAACATGGCATAATTGATGGGTGATGTTTAGAGCCACATGATGGATAAGTCAGTGGTAAGCCACAGCACACAATTTTCAAATAAGCCAATTTGCTAAGAATGCCATTTGCGTGTTGTGTCTGCCCTGTCAATGTGGCACAAAACAAGATGTCTGTAGTTGTGATTCTGCCCAACTTTTGTGCGATGAACGCAGTGGCTTCCCCTGCGATTTGAAACAACTGAGTGAGTTCTTTGGTTAAACACAGCTACTGCAGGATGCTCGTCAAACCTGGTCACTTGACCGCTGTCCCTTTCCAAAAAAGGAAGTATCACATCTGGCTGCACTCCACTACCTATCTAAATCTGTGGCATTCCACTTCCATCCTCCCCTATGATGCGCTGCCTACCTGCCTTCACAGTGACAACAGAAGGCAGTGTCTTAGCTGCACCGGTAGTCGAGTGGTTAGAGTGCATGCCACATACGCAGTGCACCAGGGTTCAAATTTAGGGCAGAGGAAGTGTACTGCAAGCCACAACCCCCCGCCCCCCCCTTCTCTGTCCTAATTCCAATCTATTCCCTGCAAAAACACAGGTGTCTATTCTATGCCTGAATTCCATACAAAGGCAAAGAGAGGGCGGTAACACTTCACACAACATAACAGTGCAGAATCGATTGTCACAACATATCTGATTACTAAATGTTTTAGAAATCATTCACCTGTAGTCCACTGTGGATTTCTGTGGATTGCAGGAAGTTGTTCTGACTTCACCTGAAAGCGCTTAATACTGGCAGGGGCAACACAGCACGTTCCAAACACACGTTGGGAGAAGACGCTGATACTCACCCCCCGCATGCACTGTCCCAAACACAGGCAGTTGCCGCCTCCGTAAACAATGACCAAGCAATGGGGCTTCAGCCGCAGCACGTTTGGACGGCAGCATGCCCCGAATCGCGGACTGCGAGGGCCCGTTCATCACTGCTTGCAGTTTTAATTATTATTATTATTATTATTACTATGTGTGGTATAGATTATACTGTTTGGGGTCAGGATGATCTGCTGTTTCATATTAAAAGAGGACTTCGTTATTAGCCATACTACTCCGTAATTATAATTTTTGGGTTATAGTGAACAGGACAAGTAGTACAGAAATGGATTCAAGCTGAGACTACAATTAGCCCAATCCATTACCTGAACTAGGGCTGCAGCTATCGATTCTTTTTGTAATCGATTAATCTAGCACTTTAGCGATCGATTAATCGAGTATTCGGATAATTTTTTTACCGCGTTTTTAAACAACCAAAACAAATAATGCATAACTAAAATGATGTGTCTGTAAAATGATCAAGCATTTCTCAAAAAAACAGAGGTATTCATTCCAACTCCAACATTTGGCTCCAAAACTAAGCCCATTTATTAAGTGCCAGTAACATGTAAAACTGTGAATACAAACTTAAATAGTAAAGGCCATTTGGCCTTGGTTTTGTTTTCTTAATACAACATTACAAAAAAAGGATTGCACCTTCTGCAAATTACCCACCTGAGAACAAAGAATGAATATACAATATCAAGCCAAACAGTCACACAATGTGTACAATTTATAACAAAAAAAATGTAAATAAAACAATTATAAACAAATAAAATAAATGAATTACAAATAAGACTTTTTCAGTCTTCAGTCCCCAAATCCATGATAGCCACACTAATCTGCCAATCACAAGGAGGCAAATACACTGTGTGGGAAGACTAGGGTCCTACCTACTCAACATTATACGTGTCCTCCTGGAACCGAAACTTATCCTCAACAGTCAGGAATCATTTCAGAGTGACACAGACACATTGGATTAGCCGGTGGAGGCGGTGTAATGCACTCAGACAGAGTTTATTATCACAAAACAGCCAATGTAGCATGTAATTCATGATCATGTCTGTATAAAGTGATGTTTATTTTTGCTCTTCTTCGGCGGCTGTTTCAGTGAGTTTTGGGTGCAGAGTGATGAGACGTATACCGTTGAAATTTGTAGAGTCCCAGCTTTCATATGACATGCTGTATGTATTGTTAGCATAAAATAGCGTAATCGCTAACGCCGATTTTTCTGACATGCGCCAATAACGTGTTTTTTCTACGTGCTCCTTTAGTTGCTTGGTGTCGGAATTGAGTTCTGATTTGGTGAAAATGATTATCATGAGCGTTTAGCTGAGCTTCTTCCCGTTAAGTGGGTGTGCTGAATTAATATGTTGCTACATGGTTAGCATGCTCTTATAGGGTGTGTAATGCAACATGCGCAGCTCGGGTTGAAGAGGTTAAAAACATCCAAGCTAAACATCATATCTAGTCAAACCGCATCACATCACTACAAATACAGAGCTAAATTGTGCCAGCCAGCTAAATTCAACATGTATGACGCGCTGGTGTGCTTCCTGAACAACGGTCCGTGTGGAACAATCAGATCCCTGCGCGTATAGTGCGCGTCATAGGAATTTAATGAGGCTTTGAGGCAGACTTTTTGCCTCGAGGAATTTTTATAGTCGAGTTAATCGAGTAACTCGATGAATCGTTTCAGCCCTAACCTGAACCAAGGCCCTGTCAAAGAAAAAGGGAAGCAAACATTTCTTTGTAGATTAGTATAGTTTTCATGTAAATGCAACACTTCCTACGGCTGCTTCACAGTAAAAGCCTTTCAAATAAGATTTTCTTTTCACTTTGTGACATAGTCCTGTACTATGATAGTACACATGGTAAATTTTGCATAATGCAAATTTCTACAGTGCTAATTACATTATTGCAGTATGTAATTCCACTCCTATCTTCTTTACCGTTTCTTTCCGATTGCTGTTAACCTACCGTCAGTAAAACTTGACAAATGTGAATTTCAGAGATGATAGCAAAGTTGCAAGTAAAAATGAAAAGCTGAAAGCAACGATGAATGGGCCCTCACTCCAGGCACGTTGGGCTGCGATGCCATCGGAGGGTGCCCTCAGCTGTTACTCGTGTGTATGACTTCTTGTGTCCAGTAGGTGGTGCAATGGATATGACATGGTATTGATGCATAGATGTAGAGGGTGTTGCCCTGAATACATGTATGAGCAATTTGGTGTAGATGAGAAATTGTATGTTGAAGTTATAAGGAATTCCTGCTTCATGGCGAAGTTTCAAAATGTAGCACCCCCAGGTATGACATAGGTGAAATCTTTTGAGCACTTTTCATCTTCAAGGTCTGAGGGTGATACTGACTGAATGTGAAGTCTGTGGTGCTAAATCTGTAGGAGGAGTTCGTTTAAGTAGGAGGCATGGAAATGGGTCAAAATGGCAGGGAAAATCAAAATGGCGGACTTCCTGTTGGACTTAGGGTATTGGTCCATGGACCTTTTTGTGTGTGTTTGTCATGATAGATATGGATACCGAATTTGGTAAATTTATGTTCATGTTTGAGTAAGGGATTCCAGCAGGGGGCAATATAGAGTCCCCTGGCCTCACCCACACCCAGTCAAGTTGAATTATCACATTTTTCGCCAGATGTGACGTATGTACCAAGTTTGGTGAGTTTTGGGGTATGTTCAGGCCTCCAAAACCGCATTTAAAGTGGCAGAAAATCAATAACAATCCTGACAGGTCAGTGCCCTAATAATTAGAAACCCCTTTTACAGAGAGAAGCAGCAATATCTACACAGCGGTGGTTCTCCAAATCTCCGCCATTTGTCATTCACACAGAGCGAAGCAGCTCGCCTTAATGATGAACCACTGTGTATTTCACACAGAAGGTTGGCACTGCAGCTCCTAAAGAGGCGTGACGGTACACTTAATAATAATAAACAAATTGTTGTTTTGGCTGTTTTCTGGGGGAAAGTTCACTGAAGTCTGGGTCAGTGGGCTGACTGTCGCAGTGACAACAGAAACTACAACAGTAACACAAAGACTTAGTGTCTGTCACCGGCAGAAAAACTTTAACTCACCATTATTCGGGCAGAAATGTGACAAAGAGTCGGTAGGACAGACAGGAGAGACACTTCTCCACATCTAGCTGCTGTTGTTGCTGTTGTTTTGTCCGCATAAGTTGCCAGAGACAGTTACAGTTACTACATTACTTTTGTTTGGTCATGTAACATTGCTTTGTGGAACTTTTCTCTTTATTTAGTTGAGTGAAGGACCTGTGTAGTCATCAGACTGTCAGATGGACATGCCCTTGATATGCGCAGCTGGTTTATCCATTTACACTGGTTCGGTTCGCCAATGCTGCACACACGTCCAACTCGGCGAAACATCTAGCTGACAGACATGCGAACTTGTTCAAAGAGTTCAAAGAGCTGCAGGTTAGCGATAGATAACATTAAATATCCCTCGGGTGGAAGTCAAGCAAGGTTTTTTTTGTGACAAGCGAACTATTTTCACCATCAGAGTTGCAGGAGGCAGTCAGGGGTAAAGCTAACTGTTTAACAGTCCGATGTGGTTCCACACATCTCTGTATGCAAACACAATGTTCACACTGGTAACATGAACTTTACCATAACATGCGCTGGTGTTCTCAAGTATGCTGATCAACAACACCACTAAGTCAATTAGTACTAGTGATAAAATCATAGCATGTACATTTTTGTCAATAATTTATAATATATATGGTGATTTATATTATTAGAATATCATCTGATTAGAGCACAGACCTCCACCAGGTCTGGGTCATTTGTGTTCAGTGCACTAATGTAGTTGCAGGCTAATGATCCAAGGTTTTAACTTTTTCAACATGAAATGCAAATTGCAATATTCCCCTTTGTGGGATGAATAAAGTATTATCTTATTTTATGAATTGCCAGACTTACAGTTAATGTCATTTATGTTGATTATTTTCATGCTGAATAAAACTGTAGTTAACGTGCTGTTAATTTTTTTCCACTATGGAAAATCAGGTTATTTAATAATCTCTGAGAGCAAACAAGACAAATGAACAAAACAAGACGACACTTGTCTTCTTGGATGCAGAGATGCTTGTAACCACAATGGCAGCTAAGTTAAACAACTGCATAATCATTTCATTGTTGTTCTAACAGATTAAGTAGCTATTAAGCTCAGCAGCTTTTACAAAAAATGTTTTTTTTTATTTTGACTGTGTTTTAATAAAAGAAATAAATCATTTTAAGTTTCACATTCTGTCATCTTATATTTTATTCCATAACTTTTGAGTTTTAGTTTCCCGCAGTTGTGTCGTTTCAGAATCGGTATTGAGGTATTTTAGGCAGGTATCGTACTGAAGTAATATTTTCGGTATCATGACAACACTAGATGAGTGTATAGCAGTACCTCAATCCATCAGGGCAGAGACACGTTGTGATTTTTTAAAATTTTATAACAACCAGTCAACGGAACTTTGGATTCCACAGTTCCTTGAAATACTTAAACGTTTGTGAATTTGAGAGAAAAGAAACATGGTCTTAACTTTTTGAAAATGAAATAAATAGACATGGGTCATTGTAGTGAGGCTTTAGCATAATGGTCATTTTCGCACTTCTAATTCCATCAGTCATTTCACACTCGCCACATGCTGCTCTGAGTTTCTCTTTTGTTTTCATTCCATTTCTGTTTGTTTTTTCTGTTGCAGGTTATTCCACCTAAAGGCTGGAAACCTCGGCAGACATATGATGACATCGATGACCTGGTCATTCCTGCCCCCATCCAGCAGGTAGTGACCGGCCAGTCAGGACTGTTCACACAGTATAACATTCAGAAGAAGCCAATGACCGTCCACGAGTTCCGCAAGACCTCCAACATGGACAAGTCAGTTTACATAGTAGATTATAAGTTAGAGTTGATCAATTAACATTTTTCACACAGTGACTATGAGATAATAAGACGGACAGCCTGGTGCAGTATGCCATTTCCATTAGCCTATCACCACTAGCCTTTGATTACCAGACATGGTCATTCCTTGGACCTCAAATTGTTTTTACTGTATACTTCAAAACATTTTTGACTGTAGGTTCTGCAGTCCCCGATATGTGGATTTTGACGAGTTGGAGAGGAAGTTTTGGAAGAACCTGACCTTCAACCCACCCCTTTATGGGGCTGATGTCAGTGGAACGCTCTATGATTCAGTGAGTAGTAATGGGTTAGATAGTGTCACTTACATTTCTTCATTGTGTTCAAACAGACCTTTCCATTTCATGCTCACATACTCCTCAATTTCTAGTAATTTATTTTGTTCATGATCACTCAAAAGTCACATGTTGCACTTTAACAACAATGCCATTCACGGCCTCTGCTGATTCCATCCTTTGTAGGATGTGACTGAATGGAACATTGGCCATCTAAACACCATTCTGGACA
Source organism: Sparus aurata (assembly GCF_900880675.1). Classification (NCBI taxonomy): domain Eukaryota; kingdom Metazoa; phylum Chordata; class Actinopteri; order Spariformes; family Sparidae; genus Sparus; species Sparus aurata. The sequence goes on from NC_044197.1 coordinate 34,363,105, forward strand.
CTGTGGAGAGCGAGAGCGGGATTAAGATCAAAGGAGTCAACACACCGTACCTCTACTTTGGCATGTGGAAGAGTGCCTTTGCATGGCACACTGAGGACATGGATCTGTACAGCATCAACTACCTGCACTTTGGAGAGCCAAAGTCATGGTACAGTTAGTGACACACTCTCACACTGTTGGACACACATGTTTCTGCTTGATAACCTAAATGTGATAATACAGTAAACCTGTAAGCAATCCTATCCTCCTTCTCCAGGCGTGGAAAATACAGCATCTCATACGTCTTTATTATTCATATATATACAGTGTTTCCCCTACCATTCTGTTGGAGGGGCGGCCGCCCCGCCAACGTGGGCCCCCACCCCCCTTGAAAAACGTGAAAATCTTGACATTGATGTGCGCGCTTGTTGTCTGTTTCTCTGCACACTGTCGGATTATTTACATTTTACACTTTTCATTCAAATAAGCTAACGTAGCTGCCACAGATGTTTATTTTCATCTATGAGAGCTACATTTATCTTCCGAAATCCAGCCTGTGTTTAATAGATAGATAGATAGATAGATAGATAGATAGATAGATAGATAGATAGATAGATAGATAGATAGAATTACTTTAATGATCCCAGACTGGGAAATTATTTTGTTACAGCAGCAGTGGGTCCGCAAATAAAACACTTCGTACATAACATAAATAGAATCCAATATATACATAGTGTATATATACAGTGCACAGTGTGCTATAAACAATAAACAATAATAATATATACAACAAAACAAAATATGCAAAATATACTATAACAATAATAATATATACAACAAAACAGTAGAGAGACCAGAGTTCTCTGTCAGGCAGAGGTGAGAGAGTTATTATATAAAGTGATGGATTGTGGCAGGAAAGATTTCCTGTATCTATTGCTACGACAGCGAAGCTGAAGCAGCCTTCCGGAGAAGGTGCTCCGCTGTCTGACCAGTGTGAGTTGGAGAGGGTGGAGAGGATTATCCATGATGGATAACAGTTTTTTCAGTGTCCTCCTCTCCACCACAGCCTCCAGAGTGTCCTGTTTGCAGCCAATCACAGAGCCAGCCTTCCTGATCAGTTTGTTGAGTCTGTCGGTGTCGCTGGCTCCGATGCTGCTTCCCCAACAAACCACAGCAAAGAAAAGTACACTGGCCACCACAGACTGATAAAAGATCTCCAACATCTTGCTGCACACGTTGAAGGATCTCAGCTTCCTCAGGAAGTAAAGTCTGCTCATCCCCTTCTTGTACGTAGCTTCAGTGTTAGATCTCCAGTCCAGTCTGTGGTTGATGGTAACACCCAGGTACTTGTAATCCTCCACTGCCTCCACATCCCTTCCCAGAATGCACAGTGGTTGGGTAGCTGTCTTCCTTTTCTTCCTGAAATCTAACACCATCTCTCTGGTCTTGCTGATGTTCAGCCGCAGGTGATTCTGTCCAGTCCACTCCACAAAGTTGTCTACCAGTGCCCTGTACTCCTGTCCCTCACTTATACACCCAACACCAGCCGAGTCGTCAGAAAACTTTTGCAGGTGACACGACCCGGTGTTGTACTGAAAGTCAGTGGTGTATAAGGTGAACAGGAAAGGAGACAGCACAGTCCCCTGTGGAGCTCCTGTATCACTAACCACCGCATCAGACAGAACACTGCCCATAGGGACAAACTGTGGCCTGCCTGTCAGGTAGTCAGTAATCCAGGAGATCATTGTGTCGTCTACACCCATCACCCGCAGCTTCTCCCCCAGTAGCAGTGGCTGAATGGTGTTAAAAGCACTAGAGAACCAAATAATGTGATTCTCACAGTGCCTCCTCCACCATCCAGGTGCGAATGGGCTCATTGCAGCAGGTAGATGACAGCGTCATCAACTCCCAAGTGGGGCTGGTAAGCAAATTGCAGAGGGTCTAGCAGGGCTCTCACCTGCGGCCTCAGGTTGGCCAAAACCAGTCTCTCCAGCACCTTCATGACGTAAGATTTGAGGGCCACTGGTCGATAGTCATTGAGGTCTGATGGTGTCGACTTCTTTGGAACAGGAACCAGGCAGGAAGTCTTCCAAAGCACCGGTATTCTCTCCTGACCCAGGCTCAGGTTGTAGAGGTGTTGTAGGACAGGAGACAGCTGGCTGGCACATGTCTTCAGGATCCTGGGGCTGATACCGTCAGGGCCTGCAGCCTTCTGCTGGTGGAGTCTCTCCAGCTGTCTCCTAACCTGGCCTGCAGTCACAGTCATGCGGGGGATGCTGCCGGTGTCTTCAGTGGAGGACAAGGAGGTGGAGGAGGAGGTGAAGGTGGAGGAGGAGGAGGAGGTGGAGGAGGAGGAGAGGTGCTGCACAGGAGTGCTCACAGCAGGGGAGTGAGGGGGGAGGGGAGGAAGCATTTGGGGCAGTGAGGGTGTGTGGGGGTCTGGAGGTGTCAGGGAGACGACAGAATGCTGTGAGCTGAACCTATTGAAGAATCTGTTCAGCTCGTTTGCCCTCTCCAGGCTGCCCGATGACTGTCTGCAGCTCACCTTACACCCAGTGATCTGCTTCATACCAGTCCACACATCCCTCACATTGTTCTGCTGGGGTTTGGCCTCCAGCTTCCTCCTGTAGGCATCTTTACAGGCCCTCAGCATATCCCTGAGTTCATGCTGCACTCTCCTCAGTTCTTCCCTGTCTCCAGACCTGAACGCCCTCTTCTTCTTGTTAAGAAGGGCTTTCAGGTCATTGGTGATCCACGGCTTATTATTAGGGAAGCAGCGTACAGTCCGGGTTGGCATGGTGGTGTGTTCACAGAACCTGATGTATTCTGTGATGCAGTCGGTCATGCTGTCGAGATCCTCTCCATGTGGCTCAACAAGTGCATCCCAGTCTGTCGACTCAAAGCAGTCCTGTAGTGCGTCAGCAGCCTCCCGACTCCACCTCCTCACGCTCCTAGTGTGGACAGGCTGCCGCTGAACAAGAGGCATATACTTAGGGGTCAGCAGAACCAGGTTGTGGTCAGATCTTCCAAGCGGGGGGAGGGCTGTGGGACTGTATGCATCCTTAGCATTTGCATACAACAGATCCAGTGTGTTACAGTCTCTGGTGGGGCAGTCAACATACTGGTGAAATGTTGGGAGGGTTTTGTCCAGTGAGACGTGATTAAAATCCCCAGTGATGACAATAAATGCGTTAGGATGCTGTGTCTGTATCTGGGCAACAGCAGAGTGGATGACGTCACAGGCCACCGCTGCATCAGCTGAAGGAGGAACGTACACACCGATAATGATGGCGGATGTGAACTCCTGGGGCAAATAATAAGGCCTCATCCCCACAGTCAGCAGTTCAATGTCCGGGGTACAGAGACGTTTCTTCACGTGAACATGTCCGGGATTACACCACCTCTCACTCACATACAGTGCAATCCCTCCTCCTTTCTTCTTTCCGCTGCTTGTCACGTCCCTGTCCGCCCGAACAGTGCTGAAGCCGGGAAACGCCACGCTGTGGTCCGGGATGTTTGAGTGAAGCCATGTCTCCATGAAACACAACACACTTCACTCTCGATATTCCCTCTGAGCCTTTATCAGCGCGGCGAGCTCGTCCGTCTTGTTCCCCAGAGACCTCACGTTCCCCATGACGATCGCCGGTACAGCCGGTCTGTGTCTCCTCCTCTTCACCCTCCGTTTCACTCCGGCTCTGCAGCCACGGCGTCTCCTCCGCAGCTCCTTCAGGACCTCAGGCCTGGCTCCGGGTAGCAGTGCAGATTCACACAGCGCAATCAGCTGGTCGCGTGTGTAAACAATGCGCTCAATGATGCGCTCCTGACCCTCCGTTGCTAGGGCTAGCAAAAACATCACTAAAAAGTGCCACAAAAGTCCAAAAAAGAAAAAAAAGAAAGGTGTTCGTCCTCTCTCAGTCTCCAGAGAAGAGCCGCCAAAGTTCAGCGAGAATCAGAACAGAGATACAACAAAAACTACGAAAGAACTTGAAAAAACTTAAAAACCCACGGGAGCTGCTGTTACAGGCTGCCACCTTATACGGCGCCATAGCAACCAATCTCCAAAAAACTGCAAGTAAATCAATCGTCTGTACTTCTTCCGGAGCCTCTACTTCTGGGTCTGATTCTGGGTCAAACTGGTTCAGTTGAACGAAAAAATTTCTGCGAGCCATAGTGTTACATCCACCGTAAACATTAGCGCATGCTACCATTAGCATAAGGGGCTTCCCCTCCCTGAGAGTGACGTAGCAGGCAAGGCTCCCCAAGTAGGCGTTGACAGACGCAGCTCATTAGCATTTAAAGGTGCAGGCACAGAAACAGAGTGCTGTGAACAGAGCTCAGCAGAGCGACTTTTAGACAGCTGGAGTTCAGGACCATGGATGTGTTTGGGGCAATACATATCAAATACAGATTTGTTGGACCTCTGACAGCTGTGTGAAAATGACGAAAAACAGTATAATATGGGACCTTTAAAACAGAGTTACAGCGGTTTTAAGTTAGCCATAGCGAGGGGAGGTTCGCTTCCTGTTTATAAAATAAAAGCACAAATACTATCCTTATGGTTTCGTTAGAATTAAAGGACAACGGGTGTTTTATTTTTGTGAAAATGACCAGAAGTGTGTTACTTACTACAGCTGGCTTGGGTAGCGCCGAATTAATCAGAACAAAACTTTAAACAGCTGTTATTATTATGTTATGTAAGCCAGCGTGTATGATCCTTGCAAGATAGCAAGTCAGCTGGCCTTGTATTGATGGCTAAATTTTTAAATAGATTGTTATATATATATATATATATATATATATATATATATATATATATATATATATATACATATATACATATATACATACATACATACATACATACATACATACATACATACATACATGTATGTATGTATGTATGTATGTTTGTAAGTGTAAAGGGCATGGCACAGCTGTGTCACTGCCATGATCAAACAGTTGTTGGTACAGTTGATCTTGGGACCTATAACTGCTTTGAAATTTATATATATATATATATCTATATATCTATATATCTATATATATATATATATAGATATATATATATATATATATATATATATATATACATAGTATGTATGTATATATGTATATATATCTATATAGATATATAGATATATAGATATATATATATATATATAAATTTCAAAGCAGTTATAGGTCCCAAGATCAACTGTACCAACAACTGTTTGATCATGGCAGTGACACAGCTGTGCCATGCCCTTTACACTTACAAACTACCACCTGCTGCTGAGAGGAAACTGGTCAGGATGGTCAAGAGTCAACCAAAAACTACCAAAGGCAGACAAGGCAAGTCTGCAACGAATTAGAAGCAGCTGGAAGACAGGTGGCAGTGTCCACAGTCAAGTGTGTTTTACTTCAACATGAGCTGAGAGGCCGACATGCAAGAAAGAAGTCCTTGCTCCAGACACAGCACCTTAAAGCTCAACTGAAGATTGCTGCTGATCACATGGACAAAGAAAAAAACCTGGAGGAAAACTCTGTGGTCACATGAAACTAAAATGTAGTTGTTTGATCACAATGAGTAGCAATATGTT